>NC_038252.2:15574913-15736853 GCF_000004515.6 Glycine max | reverse complement strand
AGTTTCATGATTGCCTAAGTGAGGACCCTCAAGGCAATCCTCCATTCTCACCCGTTTTCGGAGCCACAAGAATGTTATTGCTTAGGGCTGTTCATGGGTCCTCCACTTTCGAGTTTGGAGCTGTGTTTCATGATTGCCTAAGTGAGGCCCTTAAGGCAATCCTCCATTCTCACCCCTTTTCGGAGCCACATGAATGTTATTGCTTAGGGCTGTTCATGTGTCCTCGATTTTCGAGTTTGGAGCTGAGTTTCATGATTGCCTAAGTGAGGACCCTCAAGGCAATCCTCCATTCTCACCCCTTTTCGGAGCCACATGAATGTTATTGCTTAGGGCTATTCATGTGTCCTCCACTTTCGAGTTTGGAGCTGTGTCTCATGATTGCCTAAGTTAGGACCCTCAAGGCAATCCTCCATTCTCACCCTTTTTCGGAGCCCCATGAACGTTATTGCCTAGCGCTGTTCATGTGTCCTCCATTTTCGAGTTTCGAGCTGTGTCTCATGATTGCCAAAGTGAGGACCGTTAAGGCAATCCTCCATTCTCACCCTTTTTCGGAACCCCATGAACGTTAATACCTAGGGCTGTTCATGTGTCCTCCACTTTCGATCTTGGAGTTGTGTTTCATGATTGCCTAAGTGAGGACCCTCAAGCAAATCCTTCATTCTCACCCATTTTCGGAGCCCCATGAACGTTATTGCCTAGGGCTGTTCATGTGTCCTCCACTTTCGAGTTTGGAGTTGTGTTTCATGATTGCCTAAGTGCGGACCCTCAAGGCAATCCTCCATTCTCACCCTTTTTTGGAGCCTCATGAACGTTATTGCCTAGCGCTGTTCATGTGTCCTCCACTTTCGAGTTTGGAGCTGTGCTTCATGATTTCCTTAGTGCGGACCCTCAAGGCAATCCTCCATTCTCACCCTTTTTCGGAGCCCCATGAACGTCATTGCCTAGCGCTGTTCATGTGTCCTCCACTTTCGAGTTTGGAGCTGTGTTTCATGATTGCCTAAGTGAGGACCCTCAAGGTAATCCTCCATTCTCACCCTTTTTCAGAGCCCTATGAACGTTATTGTCTAGGGCTGTTCATGTGTCCTCCACTTTCGAGTTTGGATTTGTGTTTCATGATTGCCTAAGTGTGGACCCTCATGGCAATCCTCAATTCTCACCCTTTTTTGGAGCCTCATGAACGTTATTGCCTAGGGTTGTTCATGTGTCCTCCACTTTCGAGTTTGGAGCTATGTTTCATGATTGCCTTAGTGCGGACCCTCAAGGCAATCCTCCATTCTCACCCTTTTTCGGAGCCCCATGAACGTCATTGCCTAGCGCTGTTCATGTGTCCTCCACTTTCGAGTTTGGAGCTGTGTTTCATGATTGCCTAAGTTAGGACCCTCAAGGCAATCCTCCATTCTCACCCTTTTTCGGAGCCCCATGAACGTTATTGCCTAGCGCTGTTCATGTGTCCTCCACTTTCGAGTTTCGAGCTGTGTCTCATGATTGCCAAAGTGAGGACCGTTAAGACAATCCTCCATTCTCACCCTTTTCGGAACCCCATGAACGTTAATACCTAGGGCTGTTCATGTGTCCTCCACTTTCGATCTTGGAGTTGTGTTTCATGATTGCCTAAGTGAGGACCCTCAAGGAAATCCTTCATTCTCACCCATTTTGGGAGCCCCATGAACGTTATTTCTTAGGGCTGTTCATGTGTCCTCCACTTTCGAGTTTGGAGCTGTGTTTCATGATTGCCTAAGTGAGGACCCTCAAGGCAATCCTCCATTCTCACCCTTTTTCAGAGCCCCATGAACGTTATTGCCTAGGGCTGTTCATGTGTCCTCCACTTTCGAGTTTGGAGCTGTGTTTCATGATTGCCTAAGTGAGGACCCTCAAGGCAATCCTCCATTCTCACCCTTTTTCAGAGCCCCATGAACGTTATTACCTAGGGCTGTTCATGTGTCCTCCACTTTCGATCTTGGAGTTGTGTTTCATGATTGCCTAAGTGAGGACCCTCAAGGAAATCCTTCATTCTCACCCATTTTCGGAGCCCCATGAACGTTATTTCTTAGGGCTGTTCATGTGTCCTCCACTTTCGAGTTTGGAGCTGTGTTTCATGATTGCCTAAGTGAGGACCCTCAAGGCAATCCTCCATTCTCACCCTTTTTCAGAGCCCCATGAACGTTATTGCCTAGGGCTGTTCATGTGTCCTCCACTTTCGAGTTTGGAGTTGTGTTTCATGATTGCCTAAGTGCAGACCCTCAAGGCAATCCTCCATTCTCACCCTTTTTCGGAGCCCCATGAATGTTATCGCCTAGGGCTGTTCATGTGTCCTCCACTTTCGAGCTTGGAGCTGTGTTTCATGATTGCCTAAGTGAGGACCCTCAAGGCAACCCTCCATTCTTACCCTTTTTCGGAGCCCTATGAACATTATTGCCTAGGGCTGTTCATGTGTCCTCCACTTTCGAGTTTGGAGCTGTGTTTCATGATTGCCTAAGTGAGGACCCTCAAGGCAATCCTCCATTCTCACCCTTTTTCGGAGCCCCATGAACGTTATTACCTAGCGCTGTTTATGTGTCCTCCACTTTCGAGTTTCGAGCTGTGTTTCATGATTGCCAAAGTGAGGACCCTTAAGGCAATCCTCCATTCTCACCCTTTTTCGGAACCCCATGAACGTTAATACCTAGGGCTGTTCATGTGTCCTCCACTTTCGATCTTGGAGTTGTGTTTCATGATTGCCTAAGTGAGGACCCTCAAGGAAATCCTTCATTCTCACCCATTTTCGGAGCCCCATGAACGTTATTTCTTAGGGCTGTTCATGTGTCCTCCACTTTCGAGTTTGGAGCTGTGTTTCATGATTGCCTAAGTGAGGACCCTCAAGGCAATCCTCCATTCTCACCCTTTTTCAGAGCCCCATGAACGTTATTGCTTAGGGCTGTTCATGTGTCCTCCACTTTCGAGTTTGGAGTTGTGTTTCATGATTGCCTAAGTGCGGACCCTCAAGGTAATCCTCCATTCTCACCCTTTTTTGGAGCCTCATGAACGTTATTGCCTAGCGCTGTTCATGTGTCCTCCACTTTCGAGTTTGGAGCTGTGTTTCATGATTTCCTTAGTGCGGACCCTCAAGGCAATCCTCCATTCTCACCCTTTTTCGGAGCCCCATGAACGTCATTGCCTAGCGCTGTTCATGTGTCCTCCACTTTCGAGTTTGGAGCTGTGTTTCATGATTGCCTAAGTGAGGACCCTCAAGGTAATCCTCCATTCTCACCCTTTTTCAGAGCCCTATGAACGTTATTGTCTAGGGCTGTTCATGTGTCCTCCACTTTCGAGTTTGGATTTGTGTTTCATGATTGCCTAAGTGTGGACCCTCATGGCAATCCTCAATTCTCACCCTTTTTTGGAGCCTCATGAACGTTATTGCCTTGGGCTGTTCATGTGTCCTCCACTTTCGAGTTTGGAGCTATGTTTCATGATTGCCTTAGTGCGGACCCTCAAGGCAATCCTCCATTCTCACCCTTTTTCGGAGCCCCATGAACGTCATTGCCTAGCGCTTTTCATGTGTCCTCCACTTTCGAGTTTGGAGCTGTGTTTCATGATTGCCTAAGTTAGGACCCTCAAGGCAATCCTCCATTCTCACCCTTTTTCGGAGCCCCATGAACGTTATTGCCTAGCGCTGTTCATGTGTCCTCCACTTTCGAGTTTCGAGCTGTGTCTCATGATTGCCAAAGTGAGGACCGTTAAGGCAATCGTCCATTCTCACCCTTTTTCGGAACCCCATGAACGTTATTACCTAGGGCTGTTCATGTGTCCTCCACTTTCGATCTTGGAGTTGTGTTTCATGATTCCCTAAGTGAGGACCCTCAAGGAAATCCTTCATTCTCACCCATTTTCAGAGCCCCATGAACGTTATTTCTTAGGGCTGTTCATGTGTCCTCCACTTTCGAGTTTGGAGCTGTGTTTCATGATTGCCTAAGTGAGGACCCTCAAGGCAATCCTCCATTCTCACCCTTTTTCAGAGCCCCATGAACGTTATTTCCTAGGGCTGTTCATGTGTCCTCCACTTTCGATCTTGGAGTTGTGTTTCATGATTGCCTAAGTGAGGACCCTCAAGGAAATCCTTCATTCTCACCCATTTTCGGAGCCCCATGAACGTTATTTCTTAGGGCTGTTCATGTGTCCTCCACTTTCGAGTTTGGAGCTGTGTTTCATGATTGCCTAAGTGAGGACCCTCAAGGCAATCCTCCATTCTCACCCTTTTTCAGAGCCCCATGAACGTTATTGCCTAGGGCTGTTCATGTGTCCTCCACTTTCGAGTTTGGAGTTGTGTTTCATGATTGCCTAAGTGCGGACCCTCATGGCAATCCTCCATTCTCACCCTTTTTTGGAGCCTCATGAACGTTATTGCCTAGGGCTGTTCATGTGTCCTCCACTTTCGAGTTTGGAGCTGTGTTTCATGATTGCCTAAGTGAGGACCCTCAAGGCAATCCTCCATTCTCACCCTTTTTCGGAGCCCCATGAACGTTATTACCTAGGGCTGTTCATGTGTCCTCCACTTTCGAGTTTGGAGTTGTGTTTCATGATTGCCTAAGTGAGGACCCTCAAGGCAATCCTCCATTCTCACCCTTTTTCAGAGCCCCATGAACGTTATTGCCTAGGGCTGTTCATGTGTCCTCCACTTTCGAGTTTGGAGTTGTGTTTCATGATTGCCTAAGTGCGGACCCTCAAGGCAATCCTCCATTCTCACCCTTTTTCGGAGCCCCATGAATGTTATTGCCTAGGGCTGTTCATGTGTCCTGCACTTTCGAGTTTGGAGTTGTGTTTCATGATTGCCTAAGTGCGGACCCTCATGGCAATCCTCCATTCTAACCCTGTTTCGGAGCCCCATGAACGTTATTGCCTAGGGAGACACCTTACAGTTATTCGAACCTTCATCATTCGGAGACCCAGAGTCCGATGACACGCAGAGACCAATGTGGTCATCTGCACGCTTTCTGGAGATGTCGATAGCTTCCGGTCGAGAATATTTTCGTCTCACCTTTTGCTATCCAACGACCCAAGAGTCCAGTGGCATGCTGAGATGCCTTTCGGTTATCCGTACCTCGTCATTCGGAGACCCCAAGTCTGATGACACAGAGAGGCCAATGTGGTCATCCGCAGCCTTCTTGAAGACGTCAGCGTCTTTCGGCCGAGACTATTTAGTCTCACCTTTTGCTATCCAGCGACTCGAGAGTCCGGTGGCATGCAGGGACACCCTACAATTATCCGCACCTTCGTCATTCGAAGACCCCTAGTCCGATGACACGTAGAGACCAATGTGGTAATATGCACCCTTTCTCGAGATGTCAGCGTCTTCCGGTCGAGACTATTTTAGTCTCACCTTTTTGCTATCTAGCGACCCAAGAGTCCGGTGGAATGCGGAGACACCTTACGGTTATTAACACCTCGTCATTCGGACAGCCCAAGTCCAATGACACGTAGAGACCAATGTGGTCATCTGCACCCTTTCCGAAGATGTCAGCGTCTTCCGGTTGAGACTATTTTAGTCTCACCTTTTTGCTATCCAGCGACCCAAGAGTCTGGTGTCATGCGGAGACACCTTACGGTTATCCGCACCACGTTATTTGGAGACCCCAAGTCCGATGACACGTAGAGACCAATATGGTTATCTGCACCTTTCCAAGAGATGTCAGCGTTTTCCGGTCGAGACTATTTAGTCTTAGCTTTTTCTATCTAACGACTCGAGAGTCTAGTGGCATACGGAGACACCTTACTGTTATACGTAGCTTTGTCATTCCGAGACCCCAAGTCCGACGACGTGCAGAGACCAATGTGGTCATCTGCACCCTTCTCGAAGACGTCAGCGTCTTTTGCCCGAAACCATTTAGTCTCACCATTTGCTATCCAGCGGCCCAAGAGTCTGGTGGCATACAGAGACACCTTACAGCTATCTGCATCTCGTCCTTCGGAGACCCCAAGTCCGATGAAACGAAGAGACTAATGTGGTCTTCTGCACCCTTTCTTGAGCTGGCAGCATCTTCCGATCGAGACTATTTTAGTCTCACCTTTTGCTATCCGGTAACCCAAGAGTTCGGATGCATGCATAGACACCTTACGGTTATCCGCACCACAAAATTCGGAGATCCCAAGTCTGATGAAACATGGAGACCAATGTGGTCATCTGCACCCTTTACAGAGATGTCAGCATCTTCCGGTCGAGACAATTTTTGTCTCACAATTTTGCTATCCAGCGGCCCAAGAGTCCGGTGGAATGCGGAGACACCTTACGGTTATTAGCACCTCATCATTCGGACACCCCAAGTCCAATGACACGTAGAGACCAATGTGGTAATCTGCACTCTTCCTGGAGCTGTGAGCGTCTTCCGACTGAGACTATTTAGTGTCACCTTCTTGCTATCCAGCGACCCAAGAGTTCGATGGCATGCAGAGCACTTTACGGTTATCCGCACCTCGTTATTCGGAGACCCCAAGTCCGATGACACGCAGAGACCAATGTGGTCATCTGCACCTTTCCGGGAGATGTCAGCGTCTTTCGGCCGAGACTATTTTGTGGAAGCAAAGCTTCATGATGAATCAACAATGATTCAAAGGTGTTTTGATGATAACAATGATGACAACAAAAGATGATGAACAAAAAGCTCAAGTGAATCAAAGAACATCTCAAGAGAATCAAGATCAAGATCAAGATTCAAGAATCAAGAATTCAAGACTCAAGAAGAAAGCCTTCAAAAAAGTATCAAGATTCAAGATTCAAGATCTCAAGAATCAAAGATCAAGATTAAGAATCAAGAATCAAGACTCAAGATCTCAAGAATCAAGATCAAGATTCAAGAATCAAGATTCGAGAATGAAGAAAAGACTCAATCAATATAAGTATTAAAAAGGTTTTTTCAAACGTTGAATAGCACACGAGTTTTTGACAAAATCTTTACCAAAGAGCTTTTACTCTCTGGTAATCGATTACCATATTGTTGTAATCGATTACCAGTAGCTAAAAGAGTTTGAAAAAGTTTTCAAACTGAATTTACAACGTTCCAAATATTTTCAAAAGGCTATAATCGATTACAATGTTTTGGTAATCGATTACCAGTGTCCTTGAACGTTGAAATTCAAATTTAAATGTGAAGAGTCACATTGTTTCACTCAAAAGCTTTGTGTAATCGATTACACATATTTGGTAATCGATTACCAGTGTTTGTTTCTGAAAAATCTAAAGATGTAACTCTTCAAAAAGGTGTTGACTTTTTCAAATGGGTTTTAAGTTTTTCTAAAAGTTATAACTCTTCTAAATGGTCTTCTTGACCAGACATGAAGAGTGTATAAAAGCAAGGCTTTGTTTTGCATTTTGAATCATTCATTTTCCAATCTTGAACACTTTTCCAATTCATTCAAACAATCCTTTACAAGCCTTGAATCTCTTTGAACTTCTTCTTCTTCTTTGTACCAAAAGCTTTCTGAAGTTTTCTGGTTTTCCAAACCTTGAAAACTTGTGCTATTCATCCTTTTCATTCTCTTCTCCCTTTGCCAAAAAGAATTCGCCAAGGACTAACCACCTGAATTCTTTTTGTGTCTCTCTTCTCTCTTTTCCAAAAGAAGGAAGGACTAACTGCCTGAATTCTTTTGTGTCTCCCTTCTCCCTTGTCAAAGAATTCAACACGACACAGTCTGAGAATTCTTTTGATTCTTCCCATTCCCTAATACAAAAGCGTTCAAAGGTTTAACCGCCTGAGAATTCTTTTGTATCCCCATTCACAAAGTATCAAAGGTGTAACAGCCTGAGATCTTTGTCTTAACACATTGGAGGGTACATCCTTTGTGGTACAAGTAGAGGGTACATCTACTTGGGTTTGACTGAGAACAAGAGAGGGTACATCTCTTGTGGATCAGTTCTAGTGGAGGGTACATCCACTAGGTTCAAAGAGAACAAGGGAGGGTACATCCCTTGTGGATCTTTGCTTGTAAAAGGATTTTTACAAGGTTGAAAGAAATCTCAAGGACCGCAGGTCGCTTGGGGACTGGAGGTAGGCACGGATTTGTGCTGAACCAGTATAAAAATCCTTGTGTGTTTGTTTCCTTCTTCCATACTCTTTTACTTTCTGCTGTGCATTTAATTTCCGCTTTTACTTTCTGTTAAGTTTCTCTTCTACTCCATATTCTCTTAACAACATAAGTAAAAGCCTTAAAAGAGTAATTTTTAATTGGTAAGGTTTTAGGAATAATTAATTCAACCCCCCCTCTTAATTATTCTGAGGCCACTCGATCCAACATATTTAGTCTCACCTTTTGCTATCCAACGACCCGAGAGTCCGGTGGAATGATGAGACACCTTAAGGTTATCCGCACATTGTAGAAGATGTCAGCGTCTTTCGGCCGACACTATGTAGTGTCACCTTCTTGCTATCCAGCGACCCAAGAGTCCAGTGGCATGCGGAGAAACCTTACGGTTATAAGCACCTTCTCATTCGGAGGCCCCGAGTCCAATGACGCGTAGAGACCAATGTGGTCATCTGCACTCTTCCTGGAGCTGTCAGCGTCTTCCGGCCGAGACTATTTAGTGTCACCTTCTTGCTATCCCGCGACCCAAGAGTCTGGTGGCATGCGGAGAACCATACAATTATCTGTACATCATCATTCAGAGACCCCAAGTTTGATGATACGCAGAGACCAATGTGGTCATCTGCACCGTTCCCGGAGATGTCAGCATCTTTCAGCCGAGACTATTGAGTCTCACCTTTTTGCTATCCAGTGACCCAAGAGTCTGGTGGAATACAGAGACACCTTATGGTTATCCGCAACTCGTCATTCGGAGACCCCAAGTCCGATGACACGTAGAGACCAATATGGTTATCTGCACCTTTCCTAGAGATGTCAGCATTTTCCAATCGAGACTATTTAGTCTTCCTTTTGCTATCTAGCGACTCGAGAGACTAGTGCCATACGGAGACACCTTACGGTTATCCGTAGCTTTGTCATTCCGAGACTCCAAGTCCGATGACACACAGAGACCAATGTGGTCATCTGCACCCTCTCGAAGATGTCAGCGTCTTTCGCCCGAGACCATTTAGTCTCCCCTTTTTCTATACACTGACCCAAGAGTCCGGTGGCATACGGAGACACCTTACAGTTATCCGCACCTCATCATTCCAAGACCTCAAATCTGATGACACGAAGAGACCAATATGGTCATTTGCACCCTTTCCGGAGATGGCAGCATCTTCCGATCGAGACTATTTTAGTCTCACCTTTTGCTATCCAGCGACCCAAGAGTTCGGGGGCATGCATTGACACCTTATAGTTATCCGCACCATATTATTCGGAGATCCCAAGTCCGATGAAATGTGGTCATTTTCACCCTCTCTAGAGATGCCATCGTCTTCTGGTCGAGACAAATTTAGTCCACCTTTTTGCTATCCAGCGACCCAAGAGTCCGGTGGTATGCGGAGACACATTACGGTTATTAGCACCTCGTCATTCGGACACCCCAAGTCCAATGACACGTAGAGACCAATGTAATCATTTGCACCGTTTCCGAAGATGTCAGCATCTTCCAGTCGAGACAATTTAGTCTCACTTTTTGCTATCCAACGACCCGAGAATCCAGTGGTATGCAGAGACACCATAAAGTTATCCGCACCTTCGTCATTCGAAGACCCCTTGTCCGATGACACGTAGAGACCAATGTAATCATCTGCACCATTTCCGAAGATGTCGGCGTCTTCCGGTCGAGACTATTTTAGTCTCACCTTTTTGCTATCCAGCGACCCAAGAGTCCGGTGGAATACAGAGACACCTTACGGTGTCAGCCTTTTTCGGTCGAGACAATTTAGTCTCACCTTTTGCTATCCAACGACCCGAGAATCCGGTGGCATGCAGAGACACCATACAGTTATTCGCATTTTCCGCTCAAGACTATTTAGTCTCACCTTTTGCTATCTAGTGACCCGAGTGTCCAGTGGCATACGGAGACATCTTACAGTTATCCGTAGCTTCTTCATTCCGAGACCCCAACTCCAACGACACGCAGAGACCATTGTGGTCATCTGCACCCTTTCCGAAGATGTCAACGTCTTTCGGTCGAGACTATTTAGTCTCACCTTTTACTATCTAGTGACCCGAGTGTCCAGTGGCATACGGAGACACCTTACGGTTATCCGTAGCTTCGTTATTCCGAGACCCCAAGTCCAACGACACGCAGAGACCAATGTGGTCATATGCACCCTTTTCGGAGATGTTAGCTTTTTTTGGTCGAGACTATTTAGTCTCACCTTTTGCTATCTGTCATACCCTAATTTCATCCGGGGACCATCCGTTGTTGGGATGCGACCCTCGTTTGACCACTTCGAGGTACTTGGCACCCATCTTTAGGCAATTCATGAAGTTTCGAGACATGCCAGAAGTCAAAAGAAAGCATTGTAGCACAATCTGTGAAATTCCGTGACATGCCGGAAGTTAAAAGGAAGTGTTAGTGCGCAATCTGTAAAGTTCTGTAACATCCTGGAAGCCAAAAAAAAGGGATAATTACGTGATCGGTAAGGTTTCATAACATTACGAAAAGAAAACAAGTATCGTTACGTAATTCGTAAGTTTCTGTAACGTTCCGGAAAAAGAATCATAAAAAAAGGCAAAGGGTGTATTTAGTAAATAGGGGGGTGCAAATAGCAACAAGGCCCATTTGGGCCTTCTAGGAAGTTCTCCAGGAAGCAACCGAGCTCGCCTGGGCGAGTTGGGTGGCAAGCTTCTCCTTCCTTTTCCTATAAATAGGGGAAGGAGGGAAGAACAAAAATGTTCAACCCTCCTGGTATCTAAGAATCACTTAAAATTAGTGAGAAAAATTGTTTGCGTGAAGAAAATCCAAGCCGAGACACTTCCGTAATGCTTCCGAGACGTTTCCGTGGGTGATTTCGCAAAGATATTCAATCGTTCTTCGTCATTCTTCGGTCTTCAACCGGTAAGTTCCCGAAATCGAACTTTTCAATTCATTCTATGTACCCTTAGTGGTCCTCATTTGTTTCGCGTGCTTCTATTTTCATTTCATTTACTTTCCGTACCCCCTTTTGACATACTTTAGTCATTTATTTAAGTTATTTTCTCACCTAATCAAAAATAAAATAAATTTCCACTGATCATTCGTATTGTAACATCCTTTAATTTCTGTTAAAATGAATTCCGACCGTTCAGCCATGCCGTAACCACTTTTAAAACCAAAAGGAGGCAAAATAATAATATAATAATGAAAATATCTTTTAGTAAAATAAATAAAAAAAATCGGACGTTTTCTTTGGGATTTCCCTTTCTTAATCGAATCGACTAATAACCAAAGTGAAACTAAGGCTAAAATCAATAGTAACTTTATCACCTCTTTCAAAAATAAAGAGATCATTAATGGTCCAATGCCTTAATGTTTTCTCTCTTGTGACAGACAAAAACATAAAAATATAAAAATATAAAAAGGCATAAAAAGACATAAGAACATAAAAAAGGGAAAATAATATAAATTGAAGTCACATTTGCACATTGGATTAAAGGCTGCCGTCTCTTGTGACAGACGTGTGGGGTGCTAATACCTTCTCCGTGCGTAAATACAACTCCCAAACCTTTCACTTAAAGATCGTAGACTACGTCTTTTCCGGTTTTTCCGACGTTTTCCTCAAATAAACGTTGGTGGCAACTCCGTGCGTATTCCTTTCTTGGAAGATGCACCCGCGAGTCACGCGTCGCCCTCCCGCCGAAGGGTAGGTTGCGACAGTTGGCGACTCCACTAGGGACTGTTTTTAGAGAGTTAGGCCATTTAATCTTGTGCAATGTTTTATCACGACTTTCTCCTTTGTCGGTTTCCCTTTATTTTTCTTATGTTCTTGTGTATATAATTCTTTGATGCTTTTAGTGCATTTTAAATGTATGCATGAGATAAATATTTATTCATTTGATGCACACAAACACCAACACTATTTGCACACACGATGAGTTTGAAAAAGGGCCCTATACCCGGGCTCGTGGGAACATAAGGAGTGGAGGTGAATCTGTGATCATGCTAAGTCTCCGACTTGCTTGATTACAGTGAACCCTCGTCTAGAGTTTTTCTCTTTGATAACATATTGTTGCTAGTAGTCTCTATTGCTGCAACATGTTCTTCGAAGGGGATGATACCTCTAGAGACCATCAAGAGAGATATGACCACCTTGGGAAATATCACTAAAAGCCCTTTTAGCTCCCTCCCTTCTAGGTCCCTAAAATAGGGGCACGGAGCAAACACGCTGCGTGCCATTTTTCACACTGCCATGCATAAGTGTCATGTACCCTTTTGCTTATATTTGTTTGTGAATATTATGTACATCCCCGTGTTATGCCTTTCGCATATACATCATGCATGGATTCTGTCTTGATCCCTTCTCTTTAGCAAACCAACGGAGGGTCCGTGTCACTTTCTTAAATACATACGTCGGGCACTGTGCTACCCCAAGACGTTGTATCTAAGAAGGAGACAATTTTCCGGGCTCTCATATTCATAAATTGCATCTATGTCATATGCATTTCTTCATGCATTTATCCATTCCACCCATGATAGATGTCGGAGTTTTGATTCGCACCGATTTTGTTTCACTTTAGTAAAACATGGGATCAAGTTAAATGCCTTCGCTTAAAAAGAGGTTCTATCAAGTCAAGGTCAAGAGCCTAGGGATCACCAGTCTAAAATAGCTAGGGCAGTTAATGGGGCAGCTCCAGCGGCAAGCTTTTCGCAAAGCTTACGGTAAAATCTGGGACCTAGCCATGGTAGAAGTCTCCACAGAGGCCATTGCCTCCCTCGCCTAGTATTATGATCAGCCATTGAGGTGCTTCACCTTTGGGGACTTCTAGCTATCACCCATGGTAGAAGAATTTGAAGAGATCCTAGGATGTCCTCTAGGGGGAAGGAGACCATACCTCTTCTCAGGGTTCTATCCCTCATTAGCTAGAATTTCTAAGATAGTCCAAATCTCGGCGCAGGAATTAGACCACAGAAAGTAAGTCGAAAATGGGGTGGTTGGAATACCGAGAAAATGTTTGGAGGTAAAAGCAAGAATCTTGGCAGGTAGAGGCGAATGGGCCCCGTTCATAGACATTCTCGCGTTGTTGATCTTCGGAGGAATCCTCTTTCCAAATGTGAATGGGTTGGTGGACCTAGCAGCAATCGACGCTTTTCTCGCCTATCATGACCACAAGGAAAGCCCGGTTGTCGCTATGTTAGCCGACCTATATGACACCTTCGATCGAAGATGTGAGAATAGCAGTACGAGGATTGTTTGCTATACTCCGGCTCTTTATGTATGGTTGGTTTCACACCTTTTTCGCCAAGAGGTAAGGCATGCTTGCCCGCTAGAAAGCCACCGTTCATGAACAGAGAAAGGAGGCGTAAATTGGGACCAACTCTTAGCAAACAAAGAAGGAGCGTCTATCAACTGTTTTCCTCGATGGAAAGAAGGAAGAGCCGGAGTTCTTATTTCGTGCAGAGGATTTTCGAATGTTCCTTTGATGGAGACGAGGGGTTGCATCAATTACAATCCCGTTCTTGCTATAAGACAACTTGGCTACCCTATGAGAGGGGCACCACTAGAGGAAGAGATCGCGCCTGTCATTTCACGAGGTTTCAATAAGACCAACATGGAGACACTTCAGAAGGTCCACAAGATATGGGAGGTGGTGCGAAAGAAGGACAAAGAACTCAGGGGCAGAAACAATGGGCCCATCGGTGGCTACCGTAAGTGGTTGAAAGCCCACATGCAAAGTTTGGATTGGCTCCCGAGTTTGAGAACCACTAAAAGGGAGGAAGTTGAGGCACCGGAGGAAGACGAAGAGGTGCAGGCCCTTAGGACAGAACTTGAGCAAGCCCAAATAGTCAAAGAAAGGTTCAAATCAACAGCCCTTAAAATCCGAAAGGAGAATGCCGAACTGAGAGATATAAATATAGCTACCACCAAGGCCTTGGAACAAGAGACCAAGAGGGCTCGTAGGGAAGAGCATCGCCGGAACAAGTTCCGAGGGGCTCTATGGGGCAACAACAGCGAGCTTAAGCTCCGGAGAGAGGAAAGGGATCAATCACGAGTAGACAGTTTGATCTTGAAAGATGAGTTGAAGGTTTGCTCAAGGTCCAAAAGAAACCTGTCTCAGTGGTTATGCGAGACAGAGACCAACATGTTAGCCATCATCAGCAGGTACCAAGAAGAACTAAATCTAGCCATGGCCCACGAGCATAGAGTGGCGGACGAGTATGCCCAAGTGTACGCGGAAAAGGAGGCTAGAGGAAGGGTGATCGACTCGTTACATCAAGAAGCAACAATGTGGATGGACCGATTTGCTCTTACCTTGAACGAGAGTCAAGAACTTCCTTGATTGCTAGCCAAGGCCAAGGCGATGGCGGACACCTACTCTGCCCCTGAGGAGATCCATAGACTTCTCGGCTATTGTTAGCATATGATGATCCACAAACTTCTCGGCTATTGTTAGCATATGATAGATCTAATGGCCCATATAATTAGAAACCGCTAGGAAGCTTGTATTGTCGCTCAGATCTTGACTAGTTATAACTTTCTGAATAAAATGAGTTTGTCCCATGTTTTTATTCCAAAAGTCAGTGCGAATCAAATCACTCCCGCATTTTATCTCTAGCATGCATTCATCATTCTTTACCTACTCCTCACATTTGGTTTTTTAGGAAAAACACCATAACTAAACGCGCCCCAAGGCATCCCTATCGCACCAGATCCAAATCTAGAACGATGGGTGATCAAGAGGAGACACAGGAACAGATGAAAGCTGACATGTCGGCTTTGAAAGAGCAAATGGCTTCCATGATGAAGGCCATGTTAGGAATGAGGCAACTCATGGAGAAAAACGTGGCCACCGCTGCCGCTGTTAGTTCGGCTGCCGAAGTAGACCCAACTCTCCTAGCTACCGCGCACCATTCTCCCCCAAATGCGATAGGACGAGAAAGGAGCACACTGGGGCACAATAGCAACCCCCATTTGGGATACAATCGGGTGGCTTACCTTTATGGATTACCGCCTAATTACACGCTGCTAGTCATGCATGATGATGCGGGTCATGCCTCTTCCCCCATCCTTGAAGGGGAGCCTCCTCGACAGCTCGGCAAGGTCCATGAAGATCATCGAGAGTATTCCCAAGGGGATGTCGATTTCTACCCCCCGATTCTTGTCGAGGGGCCGGCGCCCAACCTCACAGCACAACCAATATTTTTGTCCACAGAAAGACCACCCCCGGCGACCGAAGAAAGAAGGAAACTCGATCTCTTCGAGGAGAGATTGAGAGTTATTGAAGGCTTCGATGACTATCCGTTCATGGACATGACGAATCTTTGCTTGGTACCGGATGTCGTCATCCCCCCAAATTCAAAGTGCCCAATTTCGACAAGTATAAAGGGACGACTTGTCTTAAAAACCATCTCAAGATGTATTGTCGCAAGATGGGGGCGCACTCTAGGGATGAAAAGTTGTTGATACACTTTTTCCAAGATAGCTTGGCTGGAGCCGCAGTTGTTTGGTACACTAATCTGGAAGCTTCTTGCATCAGTACTTGGAAGGATCTGATTACTGCTTTCCTAAGGCAATATCAGTATAATTCCGATATGGCTCCCGATCACACTCAGCTACAGAATATGTTTAAGAAGGAAGGTGAGACCTTTAAAGAATACGCACAGCGGTGGAGAGACCTGGCAGCACAAGTGGCCCCTCCTATGGTCGAAAGGGAGATGATTACCATGATGGTAGACACCTTGCCAGTGTTTTACTATGAGAAGTTGGTAGGCTACATGCCTTCCAGCTTCGTGGACTTGGTATTCGCCGGGGAAAGAATCGAAGTAGGGTTGAAAAGAGGGAAGTTCGATTATGTTTCCTCCACAAGTGCCAATGCTAAGAGAATCGGAGCAACTCGGGCAAAAAGGAAGGAAGGAGATACCCATGTCATCACTTCAGCGCCCACATGGGACAAACCCCCGCAGACCTCTGATGGTACACATCAGTTCGCGCAACATCATCCGAGCTTTTTAGCTCACGCCGGGAACTCCTCCAATTCAGCGCCCGTACAGCCTAGAGCGCCCGCCCCCATCCAGAGGGTGGCCCCCAAGCTCCGGCTCCAACCACGGCTCGCCCGACCGGAAATTCCAACGCAATGAGGAACTTTCCCCCGAGGCCAATTCCAGAATTCACCCCACTCTGAATGGCGTACGAGGACCTCTTGCCATCCCTCATCCCCAACCAAATGGCCGTAATAACTCCCAAGAAGATCTACCAACCCCCTTTCCCAAAGTATGATCCTAACGCAACTTGCACGTACCATGGTAATACCCCGGGCCATTCCATCGAAAAATGACTGGCCCTTAAATACAAGGTCCAACATTTGATAGACGCCGGATGGCTGACATTTCAAGAGGATCAGCCCAACGTAAAAACCAACCAGCTCGCCAATCATGGAGGGGGAGCGGTTAATGCCATTGAGTCAGATAGGCCGCGTAGGTCTAAGCCTTTAAAGGACGTGGCGACCCCTAGGAGGTTTATCTGTGAGGCCCTACAAAAGGGAGGTGTAATTCCCCATGGTGGGCATGAAGAGGATTCTTGTTTGTTGCATCCTGGCGAGCTACATAACACGGAAACATGTTTAGCAGTGGAGGAATTGTTGCAACGAATGATAGATCAAGGCCGACTGGAAGTCGGTGATGAGGGGAGGGATGAGCAGCATATATGTATGCAGTTCGTGGATGAGAGAAGTTTTGGAAGGCCTAAACCTTTGGTGATATATTTCACCAAGGACGCAGCTTCACAAAAGCCCCGATACCCCTCGGCAGCTAAACCTGTTCCTTTACCATACCAAAACAGCCACGCAGTCCCGTAGAGGTATACACCTCCGAGTGAAAAGGGAGAAGAAGCCACCGATATCAGCTCGTTGTCGGCGAAGGTAACCAACATCACGGGGCTGAGCAGTGTGACCCACAGCGGTTGCGTGTTTGCACCCCTCGACCTGCCAACACAACCCACAAACATTAAGGGAAAAGCAAAGATGGTGGAAGAACAAAATGACAAGACGACCCTCACTCCGAACGAGGATATTCCAGTGAAAGGTCTTCTAGAGAAAAGGGATGGTCGTGGCAAGAAAGAAGTGTCACTAGAGGAAGCAAGCGAGTTTCTCCGCATTATTCAGCAGAGCGAGTTCAAGGTCATTGAGCAGCTCAACAAAACCCCGGCCAGGGTCTCTCTTTTGGAGTTACTCATAAGCTCTGAGCCTCATCAGGCTTTGCTAGTAAAGGTCTTGAACAAAGCTCATATGGCCCAAGATATCTTTGTAGAGGGCTTTGGGGGACTTGTCAATAATATCACCGCCAACAATTATCTCGCCTTCGCCGAAGAAGAAATCCCTGCCAAAGGGAGAGGGCATAACAGGGCTTTGCATGTATCAGTCAAGTGCATGGACCACGTTGTAGCCAAGGTGCTCATTGATAATGGTTCCAGTTTAAACGTAATGCCCAAAAGCACTTTGGAGAAATTACCGTTTAATGCTTCCCATACAAAGCCAAGTTCCATGGTAGTTTCTGCCTTCGACGGCATCCGCCGAGAGTTTAGGGGAGAGATCGACCTCCCTGTACAGTAGGCCCCCATACCTGTCAGGTTACCTTTCAAATAATGGACATTAACCCCGCTTACAGCTGCCTTTTGGGGCACCCGTGGATCCACTCGGTGGGAGTCGTTCCCTCTACACTCCACCAAAAATTGAAATTCGTAGTAGAGGGGCATTTGGTTATCGTATCGGGTGAGGAAGACATCTTGGTGAGTTGCCCGTCCTCTATGCCATATGTGGAAGCCGCAAAAGAGTCATTAGAAACAGCCTTCCAGTCTTTTGAGGTGGGGAGCATTGCCTCTGTAGATTCCTTCTCTGGGCAACCTCGCCTATCCGATAGGGCAGTAATTGTGGCCCGAGTGATGTTGGCGAATGGTTACGAGCCCAGAATGGGTTTAGGCAAAGACAACGGTGGCAGAACCAGCCCGATAAATGCCAGAGGAAACCGTGGGAAGTTTGGGTTAGGCTATAAACCCACACAAGCGAACATAAGGAAAAGCGTTGCAGGAAAGAAGAGCGGGGGTCAAGGCTCGTGATTGGGACAAGAAGTCGAAGGAGGCCCGCCCTGCCACATCAGGAGGAGCTTTATAAGCACGGGTCTAGGACACGAAGGCCAAGTCGTTGCGATATGCGAAGATGATTTGCCGAGTGGGTCGGATTTGGTATGACCATTCCCTTCTGGTTTCCGACTAGGAAATTGGCGAGTGGAGGAGCGCCCGGACATTTATGCAACAAGCATATTGTAATCCTTTATGGCTTTTAAACTCTATAGTTGGGCCTAGTCTTTAGAGTTTCCTTTTGTTAAGGCTTTATGTTTTTTGTTCCTGAATTTATAATACAAAGATCTTTCTTCATCTGTTCCTATGTCTCTACTCATTCTCATCCATTTGCATGTTTATTTCTTTATGTTTGAAACGCTAGATCTGACGACGAGTCCCTCAAAGGTACTAATACCTGGGACCTGACCATCAATTTCGAGCAAGAAACGAATCAAACAGAGGATGAAGAGGATGAGGATATGGGACTTCCCCCGGAGTTGGAAAAGATAGTCGCCCATGAGGACCAAGAGATGGGGCCTCATCAAGAAGAGACGGAACTAGTGGGCTTAGGAACCGGCAGTGGAAAAAAAGAAGTAAAGATAGGCACGGGTATGACCACACCCATCCGTGAAGAATTGACAGCCCTGCTAAAAGACTACTAAGACATCTTTGCTTGGTCATACCAAGATATGCCCGGTTTGAGTTCTGACATTGTACAGCACCGATTACCTCTAAATCCCGAGTGTTCCCCGGTAAAACAAAAGCTGAGGAGGATGAAGCCCGAGACATCCTTGAAAATAAAAGAAGAGGTCAAGAAACAATTTGACGCTGGTTTTTTGGCTATCGCTCGGTACCCAGAATGGGTTGCCAACATTGTACCAGTCCCTAAGAAAGATGGGAAGGTGCGAATGTGTGTGGATTTTCGGGACTTGAATCGTGCCAGTCCCAAAGACAATTTTCCTTTGTCGCATATCGATATCCTCGTGGATAATACGACCAATTTCGCTTTGTTTTCCTTCATGGATGGGTTCTCCGGTTACAATCAGATAAAAATGGCGCTGGAGGATATGGAAAAGACTACCTTCGTCACCCTGTGGGGAACGTTCTGTTACAAGGTAATGTCCTTTGGACTCAAGAATGTCGGGGCAACTTATCAACGGGCTATGGTAGCTTTGTTCCACGATCTGATGCACCAAGAGATCGAGGTCTATGTGGACTGTTAGTGCTTAGCTCTATGGAGTTTTAAAAGATTGGCTAAGATTTTGTTAAAACATAAGCACTTAGACAATGAAGGAAAGCTGGAGTTGCTGCACATGATGTCCAACGTTATGTCAAGGAATCAGATCGGGCTGCACAATGCACAAGGCAAGATAAAATGTCAAATGAGGAATTGAAGCTGCAGGATCCACGATGTCGGATACGATGTCCTGACATCCGGCTCGAAAATACTGGACACATAAATCTGTTATATCTTTAACAGAGTGTGCAGGATCCACGATGTCGGACACGATGTCCTGACATCCGGCCCGAAAATACTGGACACATAAATCTGTTATATCTTTAACAGATTATTGTGCAGTTAGCAACAGATTTGGTGATCTATCTTTAGGAACGAATTAAAAGATAATTAAAGTTCGAATTACAAACTTGAAGAGTTCGTTCAGGGATTAAAGATTAAAGATAAAAACTAAAAGATCAAACTGTATCTTTTAGATCTTTAAGTGCAGATTTTCAGGAAAATGATAGATCTCATCCAGCACAAGCAGTTGTAGCCCAGAAACGCACACTGCTATATAAACATGAAGGCTGCACGAGTTCTGTACCAAGTCCGGGATTGAAGAGTTATTTTGTGAGTTTTGGGACTTGAGTGTTTTGTGAGCCACCTTGATGGTACCCTAACATCAAGTGTTGGACCTGAGTGTGTAGAGTTGATCTCTAGTGTGTAGAGTTGATCTCTAGTGTGTAGGGTTGATCCCTTTTGTTCAGAGTTGATCTCTGGTGTGTCTTTGATTTATTTGTAAACACGGGAGTGTGGTTGAGAGGGAGTGAGCGGGGTTCTCATATCTAAGAGTGGCTCTTAGGTAGAGATTGCACGGGTAGTGGTTAGGTGAGAAGGTTGTAAACAGTGGCTGTTAGACCTTGAACTAACACTATTTTAGTGGATTTCCTCCCTGGCTTGGTAGCCCCCAGATGTAGGTGAGGTTGCACCGAACTGGGTTAACAATTCTCTTGTGTTATTTACTTGTTTAATTTGTTCACACTGTCAAATATAATCTGCATGTTCTGAAGCGTGATGTCGTGACATCCTGTACGACATCTGTCCCCAGTATCAGAATTTCAATTGGTATCAGAGCAGGCACTCGAAATCACTGAGTGAGATCTAGGGAGATAAATTCTGATGAACATGGAGAAAGAAGGCGGACCAGTGAACAGACCACCAATTCTGGATGGGACCAACTATGAATACTGGAAAGCAAGGATGGTGGCCTTTCTCAAATCACTGGATAGCAGAACCTGGAAAGCTGTCATCAAAGGCTGGGAACATCCCAAGATGCTGGACACAGAAGGAAAGCCCACTGATGAATTGAAGCCAGAAGAAGACTGGACTAAAGAAGAAGACGAATTGGCACTTGGAAACTCCAAAGCTTTGAATGCTCTATTCAATGGAGTTGACAAGAATATCTTCAGACTGATCAACACATGTACAGTGGCCAAGGATGCTTGGGAGATCCTAAAAACCACTCATGAAGGAACCTCCAAAGTGAAGATGTCCAGATTGCAACTATTGGCCACAAAATTCGAAAATCTGAAGATGAAGGAGGAAGAATGTATTCATGACTTCCACATGAACATTCTTGAAATTGCCAATGCTTGCACTGCCTTGGGAGAGAGGATGACAGATGAAAAGCTGGTGAGAAAGATCCTCAGATCCTTGCCTAAGAGATTTGACATGAAAGTCACTGCAATAGAGGAGGCCCAAGACATTTGCAACATGAGAGTAGATGAACTCATTGGTTCCCTTCAAACCTTTGAGCTAGGACTCTCGGATAGGGCTGAAAAGAAGAGCAAGAATCTGGCTTTCGTTTCCAATGATGAAGGAGAAGAAGATGAGTATGACCTGGACACTGATGAAGGTCTGACTAACGCAGTTGTGCTCCTTGGAAAACAGTTCAACAAAGTGATGAACAGAATGGACAGGAGGCAGAAACCACATGTCCAGAACATCCCTTTCGACATCAGGAAAGGCAGTAAATACCAGAAAAGGTCAGATGAACAGCCCAGACACAGCAAAGGAATTCAATGCCATGGGTGTGAAGGCTATGGACACATCATAGCTGAATGTCCCACTCATCTCAAGAAGCAGAGGAAAGGACTTTCTATATGTCGATCTGATACAGAGAGTGATTCTGACAGAGATGTGAATGCACTCACTGGGAGATTTGAATCTGCTGAAGATTCAAGTGATACAGACAGTGAAATCACTTTTGATGAGCTTGCTACATCCTATAGAGAACTATGCATCAAAAGTGAGAAGATTCTTCAGCAAGAAGCACAACTGAAGAAGGTCATTGCAAATCTGGAGGCTGAAAAGGAGGCACATGAAGAGGAGATCTCTGAGCTTAAAGGAGAAGTTGGTTTTCTGAACCCTAAACTGGAAAACATGACAAAATCAATAAAGATGCTGAATAAAGGCTCAGATACGCTTGATGAGGTGCTACAGCTTGGAAAGAAGGTTGGAAACCAGAGAGGACTTGGATTTAATCCTAAGTCTGCTGGCAGAACAACCATGACAGAATTTGTTCCTGCCAAAAACAGCACTGGAGCCACGATGTCACAACATCGGTCTCGACATCATGGAACGCAGCAGAAAAGGAGCAAAAGAAAGAAGTGGAGGTGTCACTACTGTGGCAAGTATGGTCACATAAAGCCCTTTTGCTATCATTTACATGGCCATCCACATCATGGAACTCAAAGTAGCAGCAGTGGAAGGAAGATGATGTGGGTTCCTAAACACAAGACTGTTAGTCTTGTTGTTCATACTTCACTTAGAGCATCAGCTAAAGAAGATTGGTACCTAGATAGCGGCTATTCCAGACACATGACAGGAGTCAAAGAATTCCTGGTGAACATTGAACCTTGCTCCACTAGCTATGTGACATTTGGAGATGGTTCTAAAGGAAAGATCACTGGAATGGGAAAGCTAGTCCATGATGGACTTCCTAGTCTGGACAAAGTACTGCTGGTGAAGGGACTGACTGCAAACTTGATCAGCATCAGTCAGCTGTGTGATGAAGGATTCAATGTAAACTTCACAAAGTCAGAATGCTTAGTGACAAATGAGAAGTGTGAAGTTCTAATGAAGGGCAGCAGATCAAAGGACAACTGCTACCTATGGACACCTCAAGAAACCAGTTACTCCTCCACATGTCTATCCTCCAAAGAAGATGAAGTCAGAATATGGCATCAAAGATTTGGACATCTGCACTTAAGAGGCATGAAGAAAATCATTGACAAAGGTGCTGTTAGAGGCATTCCCAATCTGAAAATAGAAGAAGGTAGAATCTGTGGTGAATGTCAGATTGGAAAGCAAGTCAAGATGTCCCACCAGAAGCTTCAACATCAGACCACTTCCAGGGTGCTAGAACTACTTCACATGGACTTGATGGGGCCTATGCAAGTTGAAAGCCTTGGAGGAAAGAGGTATGCCTATGTGGTTGTGGATGATTTCTCCAGATTTACCTGGGTCAACTTTATCAGAGAAAAATCAGACACCTTTGAAGTATTTAAGGAGTTGAGTCTAAGACTTCAAAGAGAAAAAGACTGTGTGATCAAGAGAATCAGGAGTGACCATGGCAGAGAGTTTGAGAACAGCAAGTTTACTGAATACTGCACATCTGAAGGCATCACTCATGAGTTCTCTGCAGCCATTACACCACAACAAAATGGCATAGTTGAAAGGAAAAACAGGACTTTGCAAGAAGCTGCTAGGGTCATGCTTCATGCCAAAGATCTACCCTATAATCTCTGGGCTGAAGCCATGAACACAGCATGCTACATCCACAACAGAGTCACACTTAGAAGAGGGACTCCAACCACTCTGTATGAAATCTGGAAAGGGAGGAAGCCAACGGTTAAGCACTTCCACATCTTTGGAAGTCCATGTTACATTTTGGCAGATAGAGAGCAAAGGAGAAAGATGGATCCCAAGAGTGATGCAGGAATATTCCTGGGATACTCTACAAACAGCAGAGCATATAGAGTATTCAACTCCAGAACCAGAACTGTGATGGAATCCATCAATGTGGTTGTTGATGATCTAACTCCAGCAAGAAGGAAGGATGTCGAAGAAGATGTCAGAACATCGGGAGACAATGTAGCAGATACAGCTAAAAGTGCAGAAAATACAGAAAACTCTGATTCTGCTACAGATGAACCAGACATCAACCAACCTGACAAGAGACCCTCCACTAGAATCCAGAAGATGCACCCCAAGGAGCTGATTATAGGAGATCCAAACAGAGGGGTCACTACAAGATCAAGGGAGATTGAGATCGTCTCAAATTCATGCTTTGTCTCCAAAATTGAGCCCAAGAATGTGAAAGAGGCACTGACTGATGAGTTCTGGATCAATGCTATGCAAGAAGAATTGGAGCAATTCAAAAGGAATGAAGTCTGGGAGCTAGTTCCGAGACCCGAGGGAACTAATGTGATTGGCACCAAGTGGATCTTCAAGAACAAAACCAATGAAGAAGGTGTTATAACCAGAAACAAGGCCAGACTTGTTGCTCAAGGCTACACTCAGATTGAAGGTGTAGACTTTGATGAAACTTTTGCCCCAGTTGCTAGGCTTGAGTCCATCAGATTGTTACTTGGTGTAGCTTGCATCCTCAAATTCAAGCTGTACCAGATGGATGTGAAGAGCGCGTTTCTGAATGGATACCTGAATGAAGAAGCCTATGTGGAGCAGCCAAAGGGATTTGTAGATCCAACTCATCCAGATCATGTATACAGGCTCAAGAAGGCTCTCTATGGATTGAAGCAAGCTCCAAGAGCTTGGTATGAAAGGCTAACAGAGTTCCTTACTCAGCAAGGGTATAGGAAGGGAGGAATTGACAAGACTCTCTTTGTCAAACAAGATGCTGAAAACTTGATGATAGCACAGATATATGTTGATGACATTGTGTTTGGAGGGATGTCGAATGAGATGCTTCGACATTTTGTCCAACAGATGCAATCTGAATTTGAGATGAGTCTTGTTGGAGAGCTGACTTATTTTCTGGGACTCCAAGTGAAGCAGATGGAAGACTCCATATTCCTCTCACAAAGCAAGTATGCAAAGAACATTGTCAAGAAGTTTGGGATGGGAAATGCCAGACATAAAAGAACACCTGCACCTACTCACTTGAAGCTGACAAAAGATGAAGCTGGTACCAGTGTTGATCAAAGTCTGTACAGAAGCATGATTGGGAGCTTACTATATTTAACAGCTAGCAGACCTGACATCACCTATGCAGTAGGTGTTTGTGCAAGATATCAAGCCAATCCCAAGATAAGTCACTTGAATCAAGTAAAGAGAATTCTGAAATATGTAAATGGCACCAGTGACTATGGGATTATGTACTGTCATTGTTCAGATTCAGTGCTGGTTGGGTTGGGCTGGAAGTGCAGATGACAGAAAAAGCACTTCTGGTGGATGCTTCTATCTGGGCAACAATCTTATTTCATGGTTTAGCAAGAAGCAGAACTGTGTGTCCCTATCTACTGCAGAAGCAGAATATATTGCAGCAGGAAGCAGCTGTTCACAACTAGTTTGGATGAAGCAGATGCTCAAGGAGTACAATGTCGAACAAGATGTCATGACATTGTACTGTGACAACTTGAGTGCTATTAATATTTCTAAAAATCCTGTTCAACACAGCAGAACCAAGCACATTGACATTAGACATCACTATATTAGAGAGCTTGTTGATGATAAAGTTATCACACTGGAGCATGTTGACACTGAGGAACAAATAGTAGATATTTTCACAAAGGCATTGGATGCAAAACAGTTTGAAAAACTGAGGGGCAAGCTGGGCATTTGTCTGCTAGAGGAATTGTAGCAACTACTGATATCTGAACGTGCCCAAACGAATCACTTAACATTAATAGCACGTTCACTACTGAACCAAAGCAAATTCGACCGTTGCTTCACACGTCCCTCTACATTCCTCATTCAAACTTATATTTTCGTGTTAATCTCGTTTTCTGCATTCCCCAACAGCTCTCAGAAATTTACGAAATCATTCCAAACGCTCTGCTTTTCCATGGCTACCTCACCAAAAGAAACTTCAGCTCCTGGTTCACCCTCTGTACCATCATCTCCGCACCAGGAACAACCAGAATTCAACATCCAACCCATACAAATAATTCCTGGTCAAGCTTCTGTCCCTGAGAAACTGGTTCCCAGAAGACAACAGGGAGTGAAGATTGCTGAAAACCCTAGCCTTGCAACAAGTCCTAGGGAAGTAGACACGGAGATGGACAAGAAAATCCGCAGTATTGTGAGTAGCATTTTGAATGACACCTCTGTTCCTGATGCTGAGAAAGATGTTCCAACATCCTCCACCCCAGATGTTGCTGTCCCTGAAGCTGATGAAGATGTCCCAACATCTTCCACCCCGAATGTTTCTGTGCCTGATGTTGAGAAAGATGTTCCAACATCTTCCGGCCCAAATGCTGAAGTACTCTCTTCCCCCAGCAAAGAGAGATCAACAGAGGAAGATGATCAAGCCACAGAGGAGACCCCTGCACCACGGGCACCAGAACCTGCTCCAGGTGACCTCATTGACCTAGAAGAGGTAGAATCTGATGAGGAACCCATTGCCAACAAATTGGCACCTGGCATTGCGGAAAGACTACAAAGCAGAAAAGGAAAAACCCCCATTAAGAGGTCTGGACGAATCTAAACTATGGCACAGAAGGAGAGCACTCCAATCACTCCTACCACATCCAGACGGAGCAAAGTTGCAATCCCTTCCAAGAAGAGGAAAGAAATTTCCTCATCTGATTCTGATGATGATGTCGAACTAGATGTCTCGACATCAAAGAGGGCCAAGAAATCAGGGAAAAAGGTGCCTGAAAATGTCCCTGATGCACCATTGGACAACATCTCATTCCACTCCATTGGCAATGCTGAAAGGTGGAAATTCGTGTATCAACGTAGACTTGCCTTGGAAAGAGAACTGGGAAGAGCTGCCTTGGATTGCAAGGAGATCATGGACCTCATCACGGCTGCTGGACTGCTGAAGACTGTCACCAAGTTGGGAGATTGCTATGAAAGTCTAGTAAGGGAATTCATTGTCAACATTCCCTCTGACATAACAAACAGAAAAAGTGATGAGTATCAAAGAGTGTTTGTCAGAGGAAAGTGTGTTAGATTCTCCCCTACTGTGATCAACAAATACCTGGGTAGACCAACTGAAGGAGTGGTGGATATTGATGTTTCTGAGCATCAGATTGCCAAGGAAATCACTGCCAAACGAGTCCAGCATTGGCCAAAGAAAGGAAAGCTTTCTGCAGGGAAGCTAAGTGTGAAATATGCAATCCTGCACAGGATTGGAGCTGCAAACTGGGTACCCACCAATCATACTTCCACTGTTGCCACAGGTTTGGGTAAATTTCTGTATGCTGTTGGAACCATGTCCAAATTTAATTTTGGAAACTATATTTTTGATCAAACTGTTAAGCATTCAGAATCATTTGCTGTCAAATTACCCATTGCCTTCCCAACTGTATTGTGTGGCATTTTGTTGAGTCAACACCCCAATATTTTAAACTACACTGACTCTGTGATGAAGAGAGAATCTCCTCTATCCCTGCATTACAAATTGTTTGAGGGGACACATGTCCCAGACATTGTCTCGACATCAGGGAAAGATGCTTCAGGTGCTGTGTCCAAGGATGCCTTGATTGCTGAACTCAAGGACACATGCAAGGTGCTGGAAGCAACCATCAAAGCCACCACAGAGAAGAAGATGGAGCTAGAACGGCTGATCAAAAGGCTCTCAGAAAGTGGCATTGATGATGGTGAAGCAGCCGAGGAAGAAGAAGCAGCTGAGGAAGAAGAAGAAGAAGCCGATGACGAAGATGCAGCAGAGGATACAGAATCCGATGATGATGATTCTGAAGCCACCCCATGATCATCAGACCTTTATATTTTTTACTTTTACTAGCTAAAGGGGCATGTCCCTTGAACAATTACTAGTTATTGGTCTGTAATATTTGCACCTTAAGTTCATGCATTCTACTTTTGTCAAATTCTGTCTAAAAAGGGGGAGTAATAGTATTATGCTTGCTATTATGCATGATTTTGAGCAGTAGGATACTATGTATGCAATAGTCGTATTATGCATGATTGATACGATGTATGGCAGTAGGAAACGATGTATGCATGATTCATGATTTTGAGGGGGAGTTGTATGAATATGATCTTGAGGGGGAGACTGCTGCTGCTGAGGATGACTGATGTAAGCTACTAGAAGCTGATAGAAGATGCTGCAGTAAGAGCATGAAGACAGGGGGAGCAGAAAGCTGATGTCACGAGAGATGTCTTGACATCCTGGAAAAGACTAGTAGCTGATAGAAGATGCTGCAGTAAGCATGAAGACAGGGGGAGCAGAAGCAGAAAGCTGATGTCACGTGAGATGTCCTGACATCCTGGAGAAGACTTGTAGATTTGCAACTTGAAGAATTTCCGCTGTGCTTGATTACTCTGATAATGAAAGTTGCTGATCCCACTTGCATAACTGCTCGTACCTGCTCAGGAAGTGTCTAAGTATGTTTTAGACAAAATTTGCCAAAGGGGGAGATTGTTAGTGCTTAGCTCTACGGAGTTTTAAAAGATTGGCTAAGATTTTGTTAAAACATAAGCACTTAGACAATGAAGGAAAGCTGGAGTTGCTGCACATGATGTCCAACGTTATGTCAAGGAATCAGATCGGGCTGCACAATGCACAAGGCAAGATAAAATGTCAAATGAGAAATTGAAGCTGCAGGATCCACGATGTCGGATACGATGTCCTGACATCCGGCTCGAAAATACTGGACACATAAATCTGTTATATCTTTAACAGAGTGTGCAGGATCCACGATGTCGGACACGATGTCCTGACATCCGGCCCGAAAATACTGGACACATAAATCTGTTATATCTTTAACAGATTATTGTGCAGTTAGCAACAGATTTGGTGATCTATCTTTAGGAACGAATTAAAAGATAATTAAAGTTCGAATTACAAACTTGAAGAGTTCGTTCAGGGATTAAAGATTAAAGATAAAAACTAAAAGATCAAACTGTATCTTTTAGATCTTTAAGTGCAGATTTTCAGGAAAATGATAGATCTCATCCAGCACAAGCAGTTGCAGCCCAGAAACGCACATTGCTATATAATCATGGAGGCTGCACGAGTTCTGTACCAAGTCCGGGATTGAAGAGTTATTTTGTGAGTTTTTGGGACTTGAGTGTTTTGCGAGCCACCTTGATGGTACCCTAACATCAAGTGTTGGACCTGAGTGTGTAGAGTTGATCTCTAGTGTGTAGAGTTGATCTCTAGTGTGTAGGGTTGATCCCTTTTGTTCAGAGTTGATCTCTGGTGTGTCTTTGATTTATTTGTAAACACGGGAGTGTGGTTGAGAGGGAGTGAGCGGGGTTCTCATATCTAAGAGTGGCTCTTAGGTAGAGATTGCACGGGTAGTGGTTAGGTGAGAAGGTTGTAAACAGTGGCTGTTAGACCTTGAACTAACACTATTTTAGTGGATTTCCTCCCTGGCTTGGTAGCCCCCAGATGTAGGTGAGGTTGCACCGAACTGGGTTAACAATTCTCTTGTGTTATTTACTTGTTTAATTTGTTCACACTGTCAAATATAATCTGCATGTTCTGAAGCGTGATGTCGTGACATCCTGTACGACATCTGTCCCCAGTATCAGAATTTCATGGACAACATAATTTCCAAATCTATGACCGAGGAGGAACACCTTGTCAACCTGCGGAAGTTGTTCGAAAGGCTTAGGAAGTATGAATTGAGGTTAAACCCCGCTAAGTGCATTTTCGGGGTCAAATCAGGGAAATTGCTAGGTTTTATCGTAAGCCAGAAAGGGATAGAGGTGGACTCCGAAAAGGTAAAGGCCATCCTTGAGATGCCGGAACCCCGTACCGAGAGGCAAGCCCGAGGTTTCCTGGGACGTTTGAATTATATTGCCAGATTCATATCAGAGCTCACTGCTATTTGTGAGTCGTTGTTCAAACTTTTATGCAAAAACCAAACCGTCCGCTGGAACGAGGATTGTCAAGAAGCATTTGGAAGGATCAAACAGTGTCTCATGAACCCTCTTGTGCTCATGCCGCCAGTGCCCGGAAGGCGTCTCATCTTGTATATGACGATTTTGGACGAGTCAATGGGGTGTATGCTAGGGCAACATGATGAGTCCGGGAAGAGAGAGCGCGTTGTCTACTACTTGAGTAAGAAGTTCATGGCTTGTGAAATGAATTACTCCCTGCTCGAAAGATCGTGTTGTGCTTTAGTCTGGGCGTCCCACCGTCTAAGACAATACATGCTAAGCCATACCACCTGGTTGATATCCAAGATGGACCCGGTTAAGTACATCATTGAAAAGCCTGCTCTCACCGGACGGATCGCCCAGTGGCAAGTCTTGCTATCTGAGTTTGATATAGTTTACGTCACCCAAAAGGCGATAAAAGGAAGCGCCTTCGCAGATTATTTGGCTCAGCAGTCTCTCAACGACTATCAGCCCATGCACCCCGAATTCCCGGATGAGGACATCATGGCCTTGTTTAACGAGAAGCTAGATGAGGACCGGGACAAATGGACCGTATGGTTTGACGGAGCTTCAAACGTTCTAGGCCATTGCATTGGAGTAGTATTGGTCTCTCTAGACAATCAATGTATACCTTTCACAGCCAGGCTGGGGTTTGACTACACCAACAATATGGCTGAGTATGAAGCGTGTGTTCTGGTCGTCCAGGCAGCAATTGACTCTGACGTCAAACTGCTCAAAGTATACGGGGACTCAGTACTGGTGATTCACCAACTGAGAGAGGAATGGGAAACAAGAGACCCCAAGCTGATACCCTACAAAGCCTATATCAAGGAGTTGGCTGATTCCTTTGATGAGATCTCCTTCCATCACGTTCCCCGGGAGGAAAATCAAATGGCGGATGCGCTTGCTACTTTGGCGTCCATGTTCCAGCTAACATCGCATGGGGACCTACCATACATCGAGTTCTGGTGTCGTGGCAGAACCGCGCATTGTTGTTAGGTGGAAGAGGAACGGGACGGTAAGCCTTGGTATTTCGATATCAAGCGATTCGTTGAAAGCAAAGAATACCCATCGGGGGCTTCCGACAATGATAAAAGGACATTGAGGAGATTGGATGCTAGTTTCTTCATCAGCGGGAGCATACTATATAAGAGAAACCATGACATGACCCTCATGCGATGCGTGGATGCCAAAGAAGCGAACCACATGATCGAGGAAGTCCACGAGGGTTCATTTGGAACGCATGCCAATGGGCATGCTATGGACAGGAAGATCCTGAGATCAGGTTATTACTGGCTTACTATGGAAAGTGATTGCTGCACCCATGTAAGGAAATGCCATAAATGTCAAGCGTTCGCGGACAATGTCAATGCTCCGCCACATCCCCTAAATGTCATGTCCGCCCCTTGGCCTTTTTCCATGTGGGGGATAGACGTCATAGGGGCCATCGAACCCAAGGATTCGAACGGTCATCGCTTCATTCTCATGGCAATAGATTATTTCACCAAATGGGTCGAAGCAGCTTCCTACACCAATGTCACGAGGAGTGTAGATGTCAGATTCATAAAGAGGGAGTTGATTTGTCGGTAGGGACTCCCTAGGAAGATCATTACTGACAATGGCACCAATTTGAATAACAAGATGATGCAGGAGATGTGCACGGATTTCAAAATCCAGCATCACAATTCCATGCCCTACCGACCAAAGATGAACGGAGTCGTGGAAGCAGCCAACAAGAATATTAAAAAAATTATTCAAAAGATGACAGTGTCATACAAAGATTGAAATGAGATGTTGCCTTTTGCCTTACATGGATACTGAACTTCTGTACGAACTTCTACTGGGGCAACACCATATTCCTTGGTTTATGGAACGGAAGAGGTACTCCCATTTGAAGTAGAGATCCATTCCCAGAGGATACTAGCAGAATCGGGCTTAGAAGAATCAGAATGAGCTCAAACACGCTACGACCAACTCAACCTTATTGAAGGTAAGCGCTTGACAGCCATGAGCCATGGGCGCCTGTATCAACAAAGAATGAAGAATGCGTTCGACAAAAAGGTGCCCTGGCGCAAGTTCCATGAGGGGGACCTTGTGCTGAAAAAATATCCCATACTGTTAAAGATAATCGAGGGAAGTGGGCCCCAAACTATGAAGGACCTTTCGTTGTGAAAAGGGCTTTTTTCCGGAGGGGCCCTGTTGCTTACCAACATGGATGGCGAGGAGCTACCTTTACCCGTGAACTCTGATGTTTTCAAGCGATACTATGCTTATAATCTGGGGAAATTAAGGATATCGCTGCATGTTATTTTATTTTTGTGTGTTCTTCTTGGTTTCCCACAGGGATTCCTGTCTGCTGTAATTTTCTCATCACAGTCTTTTAGAAGAAGAGAATATGAGTTTGAGACTTCAGTCCTCACTTTGTGTGCTTTAAACCATGTGCGGTTGTGATCACCTGAGCCTTTTCACTCAGTCCATGGGATGCCCCATGCGCTTAATTAAAACTGAACCTAACCAACTTTCACTAAAAAGATTGTTGCATTTGAAAACACTCATGCATACGCATATGCATGCATATTTTGTGATAATAGGGGCAGAATCGTCTTAGGCAGTGGTCAGATACTGGGACGAAGCTGAAGGTAGAAACCAATCAAGGTAAAATGGTAACGCGGCCATAGTTTGCCGCGCAATGTCGTTTCCTACTTTCAGGTACTTAGGGACGGATGCAAGTAGAGGCTAGGGTCACGACCGATAGATCGTCGTCCCTTGCCCAGCTCTGGACAAACGGAAAGTGCTGTTGGGAGGCAGCCTAGTATCCTTTAAATTCCCAGTAACTATTACTGTTATGTCTTTAAAGTAAATATTGGATGCCTAATCTACCCTAAGGGGGTTTGAGTAAGCGAACACCGACTCGTGGGAAGCCGTACCTATTTCTTCCCAAAAAAAAAGTATAGGTTAGCTCGCCTGGGCGAGCACCCCTGCACCTGGAAATATAAAAAACGAGGGAGGGGGGGGTTTCTCCACCCAAAATTCTTCCCCCTCACTCAAAAAACGGCAACACCACGGGAATTACAGGTTTTTCACCCCTAGGCCACCATTTTTGCGCTTTTGCTTCCATTATTAGTGTTGTTACTCACTCCATCAAGTAAGTATCTCATTCTTGAGCTTTCTAGCTTTCCATTGATGTATCTTGGTCTTCTTTTGGTGCTCTAAATTGTGTGAATATGCCCAAATCTATGGAGCAATTTTGGCTTTGTTTCATGCTTGATTGGTTTGAGTTAGGGGGTTGTAAGGGATGGCCCTAGGCCTATGGTGCATTCTGAAGCAATGGGGCATGCCACATTGCCCCCATTCCCTTGCTATTCATGCCTAAACATGCGCCCACCAAGTGCTTGGTGAAATGCCTCAATGACATAGGAAACAACAAAAATATTGTGTGTTAATAAAATACTTCAAATATGGACATGTGTATGCATATATGAATTCTTTTCAAAAAAATATGTGTGGTAGCTAGAATGTTCTTGTATATTGATATAAATGGCAAGATATTTTGCGAGTATGCGTTCATAAATGTTCTTCTTTAAAGGAATGTGTGCACAAGTTTGTTCTAAATCGAAAAGATTAGCATGCCATTTTTGCTTTAAAATAGCATTTCCTTGTAAACTAACTTTTCAAATGTTTGTCCTTGCAGGAAATGGCTCTGAAAAAGCTTTCCGTGAAGAGATCTAGGAGGGACGTCGCGGCTGAAGGGACCAGTGCCGCCCCCGAGTTTGATAGCCACCGTTTCAAGAGCACCGAGCACCAGCAGCGTTTCGAGGCCATCAAAGGATGGTCGCTCCACAGAGAGAGATGCGTCCAGCTCAGGGACGATGAGTACGCAAATTTTCAAGAGGAGATAGCTCACCGACATTGGACGTCGCTGGTCACTCCCATGGCTAAGTTTGACCCAGACATAGTCCTGGAGTTTTATGTTAATGCTTGGCCCATGGAAGAGGGAGTGCGGGACATGCAGTCATGGGTGAGGGGTCAATGGATTCCCTTTGACGCAGATGCCTTCAGCCAGTTCCTGGGTGACCCGCTAGTGTTGGAGGAAGGCTAGGAGTGCGAGTTCAGTCAGAGGAGGAACAGGGCCGACGGGTTCGACGAGGAGGCCATTGACCAGCTATTGTGCACACCGGGGTAGGATTTCGCCCGAACCGCTGCCGGGAGGCGGGTGCGAATCATGCGCACCAGTATAACCACCTTGACCCAGATGTGGATGACATTGCTGCTCAACAATGTCCTGCCTAGTGATCATAACTCCGACCTTCCTCTGCCGTAGTGTCAGCTGGTGTATGTCATCCTGACACGGATGAGTGTCCATGTGGCTCAGTTGATTGCAGATGCCATCTATTTATTTGTAGGTATGCCACCCACCAGGCACCCTCTAGACCTGGATAAGTCTAACAGGGCCCTGGGGTTTCCAGCATTGATCACGGGCCTCTGCCAGTCATTCGGGGTTCCCGTCACACCTAGTAAGGTGATATGACCGTCGATCACCCGGGCCTTCATTGAGAAGTATTTCACGCCTAGGCAGGCACAGGGTGATGCACCGCAGCCCGCAGACGCACTGCCACCACCTCATCAGGCTGATCCTGCTGGGTCATTAGGCATGGAGTGGTATCTATAGCACTTGGTTCGCCAACAGGCGGCCAACCACCGGGGGCAGGTGCAGATACATGAGTGTCTCTAACAGCTTAGCCTCAGTCAGCAAGGCCAGGGTTTTGCTCCTTTTGTGTACCCTACTCCAGTTCAGTTTAGGGCTGAGGTCGCATGGCCCGGAGATTGGCCCGAGGCCCAGGCAGGGGAGGCGCCTGCAGGAGCTCTCGGCGATGCAGAGGAGGCCCACAACATGGATGAGGAGATGACGGAGTTGCTCTGTTTCCTGGGAGGAAGCGGAGCCACGTGACCGAGGTCACCACACTTTTTTTACATTACTATTTTTTTATTAGTTTTCTATTGACGTTTTCTGTTATTGTCTATATTGTTGTTGACATTACTATTTTATGTTTTTGTTCATATGGTTACTAACATTACTATCATTATTGTTTGTTTCTGTTAGAAATTTTTTGCGTTATGGCTCTCAGTTATTTTCTCACCGTTTTTTAGACTTACCATTTTCGTGCGTTTTTCGTTCACCTTGTGGTTAGACGTAAGTAGGTAGTGTGCGCCCTCGTCCGCACGACCTTTTCAGAGAGAAAAAGAGAGAAAAGAAAGAAGAGAGAGGAAATGAACAAATGATAAATAACTTAAAAAAGAAAAAGTGGAAAAGGAAAAGAGAGCAAGTAAGAAAAGAAAAAGAAGGAAGGAAAAAAGAAAATAAAAAAAATTGTCTAACTAAAAAACAACATGCTTGTGAAAAGAGATAACTTCCAACTTTTCTTTGAAATAATTCACTGATCATAACCAGTTTTTGAAAAAATGTGTATACACCTGAGGGGTAAATGTTGTGAAAGTTTTTTCGAACACCCAAAATAGGCTCGGATGAATGCACAAATTGATAAAAGAACATATTTTGGAAACACTGGGTTGACTAAAGTAGAGAGAATGAATTATGAGCCCTAGCATCACATGACCAAAATTTTTTTCGACATTTGAGTGTCCACATAGGTGCATGCACGACTAGTTTTGCATAAAATTTCCAAATCATCATTGTTGCATTTGTGTCATGGAAATAATGTGGGACATCCCCTTTTATCCTTGAACCGAGCCAAACCCTGACATATATCATGTCCAGCCGGCTACAAACCTTGAGCCAAAATCCCAATTTACCATAAACCTTGACCCAGGGTGAGAATGTCAATCCTTGCCCTCAGAAGAAAACAAAAAAGAAAGGAAATTCCCAATCAAAAGAGTGGGAGAAAACAAAAAGAGAAAATTCCCAATCGAAGAGTGGGAGAAAGCAAAAAAAGGAAAGAAAATTCTTGATCAAAGATCGGAAGAAAACAGAAGAAATATACAGAAAAGTCTTTGGACCAGACGACATCTGAACAAATACAGAGTTATCATCAAGTAAGCAAAAAAAGAAAGGAAAAAACGATCTAAAGTGGTCCTCTCCCTTTGATTGCCAACCAAAAATCCTGTGCGCTAGCGACCTTCTGCGCCTTTTGTCATCCAGAGGCGGCGGGCCCGATGACATGCGGGAACCATTTGGTCCCGCACTTTTAAAATTTCTTTTGCTATCTCAAAGACTCAAAGCATGATAGCACGCAGAGACTAACATCGTCTTCTGCGACTTTTATCATTCAGAGGCGGCAGGCTTGATGACATGCGGGAACCATTAGGTCCCACACTTTTAAACTTTTTTTTGCTATCTCTAAGACTCAAAGCATGATAGCACACAGAGACTAACGTCGTCTTCTGCACCTTTTATCATCCAGAGGTGGCGGGCCCGATGACATGCGGGAACTATTTGGTCCCGCACTTTTAAACTTTCTTTTGCTATCTCTAAGACTCAAAGCATGATAGCACACAGAGACTAACATCGTCTTCTGCGCCTTTTGTCATCTAGAGGCGGCGGACCCGATGACATGTGGAGACAAATTACGGTCATCCGCACGCTCGATGAGTGATAAACGCGCAGAGACTAACATCTTCTACGCCTTTTGTCATTTAGGAGCAGCGAGTCGAGTGATAAATGCGCAGAGACAAATTATGGTCATTCTGCGCCGTTTGTCATTCAGATTTCACAAGTTGAGTGATGAACACGCAGAGACAAATTATGGTCATCATGTGCCCTTTGTCATTCGGGGACAGTCAGTCGAGAGGTGGGCGGAGACAAATTATGGTCATTCCGTACACCTTGTTGTCATCTAGAGGCGATCATGTCCGGTGGCACGCAAAGACAAATTATGGTCATTATGTGCCTTGCCGCCCAGGCTCGATCACGTCCAAAGACACGCAGAGACAAATTATGGTCATTCTGCGCCTTGTGTCAACCGGGAGGAACGAATTCGACAGTATCAGGATGATGTGTCGGTACTGATCATTTTCAAATTTTTGCAAGTTCCACTGACAGGGAGATTCACCAGCCGAATGTTGTTTCGCTCGAACGAAATTAGTGTCTTATCTTTACTTCCCTTTTATCTCCAATAAAAGACAAGTAAAGAGGGGCAACTGTTATACCCTAATTTCGTCCCGGGACCATCTGTTGTTGGGATGCGACCAGGATTTCCCTTTCTTTGGGAAAATATCTTTTAGTAAAATAAATAATAAAAAAATCAATCGGACGTTTTCTTTGGGATTTCCCTTTCTTAATCGAATCGACTAATAACCAAAGTGAAACGAAGGCTAAAATCAATTCATAAGCCAAGTTTTTTTCATCACCTAAAAAAGCCATTTTTAAGGTCCAATGCCTTAAAATGGTCTTTTCCACCTTTATTGTTTAAACATAGATTTCTAAAAAAGGGGCCTAAAATCAATACGTAACTTTATCACCTCTTTCAAAAATAAAGAGATCATTAATGGTCCAATGCCTTAATGTTTTCTCATTTTTCAAAAGAATCGAAAGATTGTTTAATGGTCCAATGCCTTAAATGACCTTTCATTCAATAAAAACATATCTTGCAAAAAAGGATAAAAAATAACTTAACCAAACGCTTTGTTCACAAAGAACTACGTAGGTCTGATTTCCTTATCACAATTGAGGAATACGTAGGAGCAAGGGAAACACCCTCGTCGACCACAAAAACATAAAAATATAAAAAGGCATAAAAAGACATAAGAACATAAAAAAGGGAAAATAATATAAATTGAAGTCACATTTGCACATTGGATTAAAGGTTGTCGTCTCTTGTGACGGATGTGTGGGGTGCTAATACCTTCCCCGTGCATAAATACAACTCCCGAACCTTTCACTTAAAGATCGTAGACCACGTCTTTTCTGGTTTTTCCGACGTTTTCCTCAAATAAACGTTGGTGGCGACTACGTGTGTATTCCTTTCTTGGAAGACACACCAGCGAGTCACACGTCACCCTCCCGTCGAAGGGTAGGTTTCGACACTATCCAACGACCTAAGAATCCGGTGGCATGCGGCGACACCTTACAGTTATCCGCACCTCGTCATTCGGAGACCCCAAGTCCGATGACATATAGAGATCAATATGGTTATCTGCACCCTTTCTGGAGATTGCAGCATCTTCCGATCGAGACTATTTTAGTCACACCAATTGCTATCCAGCGACCCAGGAGGCTGGGGGCATGCGTAGACACCTTACGGTTATCCACATCTTGTCATTCGAAGATCCCAAGTCCGATGACACACGGAGACCAATGTGGTGATCTGTACCCTTTCCAGAGATGTCAGTGTCTTCCGGTCAAGACAAATTTAATCTCACATTTTTGCTATCCAGCGACCCAAGAGTCTGGTGGCATGTGGAGACACCTTACGATTATTAGCACCTCGTCATTCGGAGACACCAAGTCCATTGACACGTACAGACCAATGTGGTCATCTGCTCTCTTCCCGGAGCTGTCAACGTCTTTCGGCCGAGACTATTTAGTGTCACCTTCTTGCTATCCAGCGACCCAAGAATCTAGTGGCATGTAGAGTACCTTATGGTTATCTGCACCTCGTCATTCAGACACTCCAAGTCCGATGACATGCAGAGAAAAATGTGATCATCTGAACCCTTCCCAGAGATGTCAGTGTCTTCTGGCCGAGACTATTTAGTCTCACCTTTTGCTATCCAGCGACCTAAGAGTTCGGTGGCATGCAGAGACACCTTACGGTTATCCGCATCTTCGTCATTCGGAGACCCCAACTCCGATGACACACAGAGACCAATGTGGTCATCTGCACCCTTTCGAGAGATGTCAGCATCTTCTAGTCGAGACTATTTAGTCTCACCGGTTGCTATGCAGCAACCCGAGAGTTTGGTGGCATGCGTAGACACCTTACGGTTATCCGAACCTTCGTCATTCGGGGACCCCAAGCTCGATGACACGCAGAGACCAATGTGCTCATCTACACCCTTTCCGGTGATGTTAGTATCTTTCGGTCGAGACTATTTTCATCTCACCTTTTGCTATCCAGTGACCCAAGAGTCCGGTGGCATGCGGAGACACCTTACGGTTATCCGCACCTCGTGAATTGGAGACCCCAAGTCCGATGACACGTAGACACCAATGTGGTCATCTGCATCCTTCTCGGAGATGTAAGAGTCTTCTGCCCGAGACTATTTTTTCTCACCTTTTGCTATCCACCGACCTAAGAGTCCAGTGGCATGCGGATACATCTTACGGTTATCCGCACGTCGTTATTCGGAAACCCCAAGTCCGATGACACGCATTGATCATTGTGGTCATCTGCACCATTCATACCCTAATTTCGTCCGAGGACCATCCGTTGTTGGGATGCGACCCTCGTTTGACCATTTCAAGGTATTTGGCACCCATCGTTAGGCAATTTGTGAAGTTCCAAGACATGCCGGAAGCCAAAAGAAAAGCGTTGTAGCACAATCCGTGAAGTTCCGTGACATGCCGGAAATTAAAAGGAAGTGTTAGTCCGCAATCCGTAAAGTTCCGTAACGTTCCGGAAGGCAAAAAAGGGATGATTACGTAATCCGTAAGGTTCCACAACATTACGGAAATAAAACAAGTATCGCTATGAAATTCGTAAGTTTTCATAACTTTACGGAAAAAGAATCACCAAAAAAGGGTAAGGGGTGTATTTAGTAAAAATGGGGGTTCAAATAGCAACCAGGCCCACTTGTGCCTTCCAGGATGTTCCTCCAGAAGGCGGTTGCTTCTGGAGGAAGCAACCTAGCTCGCCTGGGCGAGCTGGGTGGCAAGCATCTCCTTCCTTTTCCTATAAATAGGGGAAGGAGGGAAGAACAAAAATGTTCTGCCTTTCTGGTACTTTGTAATCACTTAAAATTAGTGAGGAAAATTGTTTTCGTGAAGAAAATCCAAGCCGAGGCGCTTCCGTAACGTTTCCAGGGGTGATTTCGGGAAGATTTTCAACCGTTCTTCGTCGTTCGTTCTTCATCGTTCTTCGATCTTTAACTGGTATGTTCCCGAAATCGAACTTTTCAATTCATTCTATGTACCCTTAGTGGTCCCCATTTGTTTCGCGTACTTTTATTCTCGTTTCATTTACTTTCTGTACCCCTTTGATGTGCTTTAGTCATTTACTTAAGTCATTTTCTCGCCTAATCAAAAAATAAAATAAATTTCCACCAATCATTTGATTTGTAATATCCGTTAATTTCTGTAAAAATGAAATCCGACCGTTCGGTCATGCCATAACCACGTTGGAAACCAAAAAGAGGTAAAATAATAATATAATAATCAAAAAATATCTTTTAGTAAAATAAAACAAAAAAATCTATCGGACGTTTCTCTTTGGGGTTTCTCTTTCTTAGTTGAATTGACTAATAACTAAAGTGAAACTAAGGCTAAAATCAACTTGCAAAGTCAAGCTCGTCCGCAAAAAATCACTAAAATAGATTTTAAGGTTTGATACCTTAGTTTTTCTCACCAAGTAAAAATGGGTCATTTTAAGGTCCAACACCTTAAAAGGACCTCCTTCCAAGTAAAAAGAATCGCTTGATTCGCTCTTTAGAAAGAACTACGTAGGTCTGATTTCCTCTTCGATGGAGGGTACGTAGGAGCAAGAGCCCCGCTTTTGTCGACCTCAAAAATAAAAAAGAAATAAAGTTTAGATACACAATTTCACACGATTCTAATTTAAGGCTGTTGTCCTTTGGGACAAATGTGAGAGGTGCTAATACCTTCCTCAAACGTAAACACAACTCCCAAATATGGAATATTCTTCATGATCGGTTTCCTTTGGTTTTTCCGACGTTTTCCACAAATAAATGTTGGTGGCGACTCCGCGCGTATTCCTTTCTTGGAACACGCACCCGCGAGTCACGCGTCGCCCTCCCGCCGAAGGGTAGGTTGCGACAGTTGGCGATTCCGCTGGGGAAAGTTTTTGTGAGTTAGGCCTATTTTAGGAAAGTGTGGAATTGTGAAACTTTGTGTGTGCGTTTTTTCTTGAACTGTGTAAATATAATAAATGTTGTTTTTTCCACATTTTTACACTGCATTCTAAGCACCCACGGGTTTGAGTAAAAAGGGGCCCTATACCCGGGTCCATGGAAATCTAAGGAGTGGAGATGAATCTATGGTCATGCTAGGTCTCCGAATTGCTTGATAATAGTGAAACCTCGTCTAGAGCTTTCTCTCTTTATAATGTGTTGTCGCTGGTGTTCCATACAGCCGCAATATTATTATCTTGAGTGATGATACCTCTAGAAAACAACCATGTGAGATATGAATCATTGGGAGTAGCTATTAGAGACCCTTAGATATTATCCTATAGGTCCCCAAATAGGGGCACGAAGCAAACACGCTGCGTGCCATTTTAAACACTGCCATGCATGTAGTCCTAAATGTCATGTACGCCTTTGCTTGTAATTATTTGTGGATATTGTCGTACTATGTGCATCCTCGTGTTATGCTTTTGCGCGTCTACATCATGTCGTCATGCACACGTTGTATGTTGGTCTCGTCTTTTGTCATGGGAAGCCGAAAAATCCATATCACCTTCTTAAACTGCACACATGGGGCACTGCACCCCCAAATGCGCAAGTAAGAAGAGATAATTTTTCAGGCCCTCGTGTCCGTAAATGCATTCATATCATGCATCGCATAAGCATCTCTTCATGGCATCATAATGAACATATTGTTCCTACGTTTGTCCGTTATCATATTCCAGCATCACATTTTGCATGAGTCATTGCATCATCATGCATATGCGTTCAACATACTTTTTGTTCTACAAACTGCATACCTTGTGTTTTCATGTTCGCTCATGCATGATCCTTGCAATTTCCTCTGCAAAACAAAAACAAAAAAAGGAAGCATGGAAATTCACGATGCATTCTTAGTTGCATATATTCTGTACCATGAGCCAACCATGTTGGAATCATAAACTTGTTTCACTTAAAAACAAATGATTGAACATGGTACCTAATGCATGGTTAACTAGGAAATGATGTTTCTTCGGGCATCTCAATTTCATAATTACATTTTCCATGCATAGTTTAAAGTATGCCTGAGTCATTCATCCCTATGAAATGTTGTTGAAGTATTGGCGATCAGAATTGCCATTCCTTGGATTATAGGGTTGAACCAAGCTCATGCTTTTACGAAAAGGTTCATCAAATCAAGTTGAAATATGGAAGTAACCATCTTGCAAAAATTGGGGCAAGAGATGGATCGAGTTACATCATTGCTTTGTCTACTGCCAAACACGTTTAGGATTGTTGATATCCTTGTTACTTCCAGTTTCACCATGACAAAGATGTCATGGACCATGTTGAAAATCTAAATTGATTCAACCCCATGTCCTGCGTAAAAATTCGAAATACTTCAACTATGCATCATTCGCATACATCCATGCTTTTCATTGGTTGCATTGCTCATTGCATTCTTTCCTTGAAAAAAGAAAAAAAAACGAACTTAATCATTGTTATAAAAAAGAAAAAAACATGCTTTACGGTGCCCTTACTGAACCCGTGCTAGAGCTAGAATAATGGGTAAAGCGGAGGAGGTACCAGAAAAGATGAAGGCCGACATGGAGGCCATGAAAGAGCAAATGGCCCTGATCATGGAGGCCATGATGAGCATGAGGAAGATAATGGAAGCCAATGCGGTTACCATTGCTGCTACCAGCACTGTTGCTAAGGTGAACCCGATGCCCCCATCTAGCCTCAATCAAATTAATCATCCAACCTTAGCTATGGTAGGCAAAGATTTGGGAAGTACGAATGGCCCCATGATGTGCAAATTCAAAACAAGCACGCCTTCCTGCCATATGGCTTACCTCCCAACTTACACCAGCCAATGTGGCGTACACTCCCAATGAGAATGTCAATAACTCCACTCCTATACTCATCAATCTAATCATGCACATGTCTCTTGACCCATGAGGAAGGCACATAAATGCCCCACCACAATCTAGCCGACTTCGAGCCTTGCCTCGGATATGCCACTGAAGGGTAAGCAGTTGGTGATATACTCCTGCAAAACACTTTGGAGGGCCCTCAGTATCACCCACAACCACACCCCTCACATTCCACAGTGATTAAAAACCTTCATGCTATGGCGGAAATGGGAAAGTTGGATCATCTAATGGAAAGGCTTAGGGCCATTGAAGGAGGCGAAGATTATGCCTTTGCTAACCTAGAAGAGTTGTTCCTAGTACCCAAACATGGTCATTCCCAAGTTCAAGGTGTCGGACTTTGACAAGTACAAGGGGACTACTTGCCCCAAGAACCATCTAAAGATGTATCGTCGGAAGATGGGGGCATGCGCAAATGATGAGGAATTGCTGATACATTCCTTCCAAGAAAGTCTTACTGGGGTAGCTGTTACCTGGTACACTAACTTGGAACCTTCCTGAGTCCATTCTTGGAAGGACCTAATGGTTGCCTTTGTTAGGCAGTATCAGTACAATTGTGATATGGTTCCGGATAGGATGAAACTACAGAACATGTGCAAAAAGGGGCATGAATCTTTCAAAGAATACACCCAAAGGTGGAGGGATCTGGCAGCCCAAGTGGCACCCCCGATGATGGAAAGGGAGATGGTAATCGTGATGGTAGACACATTACCAGTATTCTACTATGAAAAATGGTGGGTTACACACCTTCAAGTTTTACAGATTTGGTCTTCGCCAGCGAAAGGATCGAAGTGGGTCTGAAAAGAGGCAAATTTAATCATCCTGCTTGGACGAATGAGAAAACTAGGGCAAATGAAGAAGGTGAGCATGAGGGAGAAACCCATGTTGTGACTACCATTCCTGTACGGCCAAGTTTCCCACCAACCAAACAATGTCATTATTCAGCCTTCTCCTTACCCACCACCCAGTTATCCACAAAGGCCATCCCTAAATCAAACCACAAAACCCACCTACCACACGACCAATGCTAAACACCACCTTTAGCACAAACCAAAACACCTACCAAGAAATGAGTTTTGCAGCGAAAAAAAAACCTGTAGGATTCACCCAAATTCCAGTGTCATATGCTAAACTTGCTCTCATATCTACTCGATAATTAAATGGTAGCCATAATCCCTGCTAGGTTTCCTCAACCTCCATTTTTCCGAGGATACGGCTTGAACGCAACATGTGCATATCATGGAGGAGCCCTGGGGCATTCCATTGAGCACTGTATGCCCCTGAAGAATAAGGTGCAAAGTCTAATTGATGTGGGCTGGCTGAAATTAGAGGAGAATCGCTAATTGAATCCTAACACTGACAAGCGACACCACACATGGGACAATTTTGAAAGCTGTTGTTAGATGTCTCTAATGACTCATCAGGATTTTCAAGTTTATGCCATTATTGTAAACCATACTTACAATGCTAAATAAAATGGATAAATCTGACATCTTTGTCCCTCATCCTCTCGTAATTACATCTTTGCTTCCACTGGAATGTGGGTGCAAGCCATTGGTTTGTTTGCTCGAGCGACATGCGCTCCTGAGTGCTGACTTTCAAGACCGTTCAATCAGAGATTACTCGTCTTGCACGTTGGTGGGGGTGCCGTAAAACAACGAGTAAAGTTCAAAACAAATAAGTTTCAAAATAAATAAAAAAGTTCAAAAAGAAATTTGATTGACTGTGTTTTCAAGACGTTCATGTGACCTCATTTTATCATTCTGGAAAGTTTGTCCTTTTAGAGAGAAGTGAGTTATCAAGAATAGGATGTTGGACAAATGGCCTCAGTTATCTTAAGAGGGGGGGTGAATTAAGATACAAAGACTATTCCCCAATTAAACTTTCACTCTCTCTTTTTGGATTAACAATGCACCCTTAACATGAATTACTCAAAAGACAATTCAAAATAAACTTCTTTAAAGCAAAAGATAAATAACAATAAATAAAAAAAGTTTAAGGGAAGAGAGGAGTGTGTTGCAACCTACCCTTTGGCGGGAGGGCGACGCGTGACTCGCGGGATGCGTGTTCCACGAAAGGAATACGCGCAGAGTCGCCACCAACATTTATTTGAGGAAAATGTCGGAAAACCGGAAAAGACGCGATCTACGAACTTTTAAGTGAAAGGCTCGGGAGTTGTATTTACGCACGGGGAAGGTATTAGCACCCCACACGTCCGTCACAAGGGACGGCAGCCTTTAATCGAATGTGCAAACATGACTTTGATTTTTTATGTTCCCTTTTTATGTCTTTATATCCTTTATACCCTTTTTATATTTTTTCTCTTTTTGTGGTCGACAAGGGTGTTTCCCTCTGCTCCTACGTATTCCTCAATTGCGATGAGGAAATCAGACCTACGTAGTTCTTTCTTCATCAAGTGATTCTTTTTTACTTAAAAGGTGGTCATTTTAAGGCGTTGGACCTTGAAAAATGATTCATTTTTACTTAGTGAGAAATTGAAATGATAAACTTCAAAAACCTATTTTTATGGACGAGCTTGACTAGGCGAGTTGATTTTAGCCTTAGTTTCACCTTTAGTTATTAGTCAATTCGATTAAGAATGAGAAATCCCAAAGAGAAAAACGTCCGATTGATTTTCCGCTTTATTTAACTAAAAGATATTTTTTTGATTATTATATTATTATTTTACCTCTTTTTTTTTATTTCCAACGTGGTTACGGCACGACCGAACGGTCGAAATTCATTTTAACCGAAGTTAACGGATAATACAATTCAAACGATCAGTGGAAATTTATTTTATTTTTAGTTTAAGCGAGAAATGACTTAAATAAAATGGCTTAAGCACGTCAAAAGGGGGTATAAAAAGTAAATGAAACGAGAATAAAAATACACGAAACACAATGTGGACCACCACGGGTACATAAAATGAATCGAAAAGCTTGGTTCGAGGTACTTACCCGTTGAAGATCAAAGAACGATGAAGAACGAATGAAGAGCGGTCGAAACCTTCACGAAATTCCTTACGGAAACGTTTCGGAAGCGCCTCGGCTTAGATTTTCTTCACGGAAACAATTTTTCCAAGCAAATTCGAAAGAGAGAGAAGTGCCTAAGGGGCTGAACCCTTTTCCTTCTCACTTCCTCCCCTATTTATAGCAAAATAGGGGAGATGCTTGCCGCCCAGCTCGCCTAGGCGAGCAGGGTTGCTTCCTCCAGAAGCAACAGCCTTCTGGAGGAATCTTCTGGAGGGCCCAAGTGGGCCTGGTTGCTATTTGCACCCCCATTTTTACTAAGTACACCCCTCTACTTTTTTTTGGTGATTCTTTTTTCGTAAAGTTACGAAAACTTACGAATTTCGTAACGATACTTGTTTTCTTTCCGTAATGTTACGGAACCTTGCGGATTACATAATCATCCCCTTTTTGACTTACGGAATGTTACGGAACCTCACTAATTATGCAACGATGCTTCCATTTGATTTCCGGGGTGTCACGGAACCTTACGGATTGTGCATCAATATTTTCTTTTGTTTTCCGGCATGTCCCGGAATTTCACAAATTGCCTAATGATGGGTGCCAAGCACCTTACAAGGACCAAACAAAGGTCGCATGTCATCAAGCAAAGGTCCCCGGACGAAATTAGGGTATGACAGTTGCCCCTCTTTACTTGTCTTTTATTGGAGATAAAAGGAAAGTAAAGATAAGACACTAATTTCATTCCACTCGATTGACGAGAGTCGCGGGTGACCATAAAATCTCCGCATGCAAATGACTTGTTGTTCCCGGGGGAACAAAAGGTGTAGAAGGCGATGTTAGTCTCTGCATGCTATCAAGCGTTCTGTCTTACAGATAGCAAAAGAATGTTTATACGGATAACCACACGGGTATTTCCGCCCGTCAGCGTGACTCAAAAGTCAGTATGACAGATCTTGTGAGTGCGGAAGATGATGTAAATCTCCGCGTGTCAACGGGCTTGTCGGCCGCGATTGACGAAGGGTGCAGAATGACCATAATTTGTCTCTGCGTGCCATCGGACACAACTGTGTCTGAATGGCAAAGGGGTGCGGAATGACCAAATTTTGTCTCCGCATGTCATCGGGCCCGCCGCCTCTGGATGACAAAAGGGTGCAGAATGACCATAATTTGTCTCTGCGTGCCATCGGACACGACTGTGTCTGAATGGCAAAGGGGTGCGAAATGACCAAATTTTGTCTCCGCATGTCATCGAGCCCGCCGCCTCTGGATGACAAAGTGGTGCAGAATGACCATAACTTGTCTCTGCGTGCCATCGGACACGACTGTGTCTGAATGGCGAAGGGGTGCGGAATGACCAAATTTTGTCTCCGCATGTCATCGGGCCCGCCGCCTCTAGATGACAAAAGGGTGCAGAATGACCATAATTTGTCTCTGTGTGCCATCGGACACGACTGTGTCTAAATGGCAAAGGGGTGCGGAATGACCAAATTTTGTCTCCGCATGTCATCGGGCCCGCCGCCTTTGGATGACAAAAGGGTGCAGAATGACCATAATTTGTCTCTGCGTACCATCGGACACGACTGTGTCTGAATGGCAAAGGGGTGCGGAATGACCAAATTTTGTCTCCGCATGTCATCGGGCCCGCCGCCTCTGGATAACAAAAGGGTGCAGAATGACCATAATTTGTCTCTGCGTGCCATCGGACACGACTGTGTCTGAATGGCAAAGGGGTGCGGAATGACCAAATTTTGTCTCCGCATGTCATCGGGCCCGCCGCCTCTGGATGACAAAAGGGTGCAGAATGACCATAACTTGTCTCTGCGTGCCATCGGACACGACTTTGTCTGAATGGCAAAGGGGTGCGGAATGACCAAATTTTGTCTCCGCATGTCATCGGGCCCGCCGCCTCTGGATGACAAAGCGGTGCAGAATGACCATAACTTGTCTCTGCGTGCGATCGGACACGACTGTTTCTGAATGGCAAAGGGGTGCGGAATGACCAAATTTTGTCTCCGCATGTCATCGGGTCCGCCGCCTCTAGATGACAAAAGGGTGCAGAATGACCATAATTTGTCTCTGCGTGCCATCGGACACGACTGTGTCTAAATGGCAAAGGGGTGCGGAATGACCAAATTTTGTCTCCGTATGTCATCGGGCCCGCCGCCTCTGGATGACAAAAGGGTGCAAAATGACCATAACTTGTCTCTGCGTGCCATCGGACACGACTGTGTCTGAATGGCAAAGGGGTGCGGAATGACCAAATTTTGTCTCCGCATGTCACATGACCTCAGGGTCAGTATGACAGAGCTTGTGGGGCGGCCGACAAAAGCAAGGCTCTTGCTCCTACGTATCCTCCAATGAGGAACTCAGACCTACATAGTTCTGGATAACTTGTGAGACTTGAAAAAGTCTCCACCGGAAGATGCTGACATCTCCGGAAAGGGCGGAGATGACCACATTGGCCTCTGTTCATCAATCACACTTGGGGTCACTGAATGACGAGGTGCGGATAACTGTAAGGTGTCTCCGCGGGTTACCAGCTCTTGGGTCATGGTAACAAAAAGCGGTGCGGTCGACAAAAGCGAGGCTCTTGCTCCTACGTATCCTCCAATGAGGAACTCAGACCTATGTAGTTCTGGATAACTTGTGAGACTAGAAATAGTCTCAGTGTTTTCTTCGCTAAAATGCGAACGTGCTTTAGTAAAGAGATAAAACTTCCAATTGATTTAGAGCAGCATATGCTTTTTTGAGTGAAAAACAATGCGTCTACCGGGGAAGGAGAGTATGCTGATGAAATTTTCTCATAACCATAAATGAGATTTTGGATGTTAGCATTTAGTTTCTAAATGACCATTTAGAGGAAACACTGGGTCCGACAAAAATAGAAGAAATCCACTCAAAGTGTATCAATCTCGCACAGGTAAGTGTTTTATCCTAATTCCGAACCATAGATATGTCATGACTTGACTTTGCAAATTATTTCCTATCAAATCAAAGATTACATGCGTGATCATGGATCAATAGGACTTCCCTTGGAAACGGGTTCTTTTGGTGGGTTTTTCGGCTTTTGTGTGTTTTTGGCATTTTCCTTTTCTGTTTTGGTTTTGCGCGAGGCGAACAAGTCATCGATGCACAGGATTTTGGTTGGTAATCAAAGGGAGAAGACCACTTTAGGTCATGGTTTCCTTTTCTTTCTTTTGTTCATTTGGTGACAATTCTGTGTTGTTCAGATATTGTCTGGTCCAAAGACCTCTCTGCACATTTCTTCTGGTTTCTTTGACCAGGAGCTTTCTTCTTTTTTTACTTTCTCCCATTCTTTGGTTGGGAATTTTCTTTCTTTTCTTTTTTCTTTCTCCCACCCTTTGATTGGGAATCTCCTTTCCTTCTTTTTTTTTTTGCTTTCTCTTTGATTGGAAATTTCCTTTCCTTCTTTTTTTTTTGCTTCCGAGGGTAAGGATTGACATTCTCACCCTGGGTCAAGGTTTATGGTGAGTCAGGATTTTGGCTCAAGACTTGTAGAATGGCTAGGCATGATACATGTCAGGGTTTGGTTTGGTTCAAGGATAAAAAGGGATGCCCCACATTATTTCCATGACACAAATGCAAAAATGATGATTTGGAAATTTTATGCAAAACTGGTCATGCATGCACCTATGCGGACGCTCAAGTGTCAAATTTTTATGGTCATGTGATGCTAGGGCTCAGGATTCATTTCCTCTATTTTAGTCAACCCAATGTTTCCAAAATATGTTCTTTTATCAATTTGTGCATTCATCCGAGTCCATTTTGGGTACTCGGGAAAATTTCACAGCATTCACCCTTCAGGTGTATACACATTTTTCAAAAACTAGTTATGATCAGAGAATTTTTTCAAAGAAAAGTTGGAAGTCATCTCTTTTCAAAAGCATGTTGGTTTTTCAGCTAGACAACTTATTTTTCTTTTTTCTCTTTCTCTTTTTTTTTATCATTATCATTTGTTTATTTCTTTTTCTTGTTTGTTTTTTTTTGTTGTTGTTTTTTTTTTTCCTTTTTTTTCATGAGGTATTTTGCTACCTAAACATGTGTATATTTTTGTGAGGTATTTTTGCTATATACACGCATATCCAAGGTATCTTGCTACCTAAACATACATATATATGTTTTGTAAGGTATTTTTGCTATATACATGCATATCCAAGGTATCTTTCTACCTAAACATACATATATATTTTGTGAGGTAGTTGTTTGCTACCTAAATTACATACATGCATATCTAAGGTATTTTTCACTACCTAAACACGCATACATATATTTTGTGAGGTATGACTACCTTTCGAGCTTGTGCTCGTTTTATTTAAATTCTTAGGATCATGAGCAACTAGGTGTGTCCCAATATGACTTGAGAAACAAAAGGTGATCAAATAGCAAGCAGAAATTTAAAAGGTACTAGGTTGCCTCCTAGTAGCGCTTCTTTAACGTCTTGAGCTGGACGCCTTATGACTTGTCGGTCACTGACCTAGTACTTTGCTTACCTTTGGCTTTGGACTTGGTAGCCTGCTGGTCGGCCAGGTGTCGTAGGCAACGCTCTAACCTTTTTGTGGATGAGCTGAGGTGAACTCTAGAGGTGGTGGCGGTGTGTCTATTGCCCGCTACCGGCCATCCCAATGCTGCTGTGGTGTTTCGCCCTGCGCCTACCTGGGGGCGCAATACTTCTTGATGAAAGCTCGATTGGTAGGGGGGTCTGATGACTTTGCTGGGGGCGACAGACACTCCCTAGAACTGACAGAGACCCATATTTAGAGCTGGCAACTCCAAGACCCTGTTGGCCTTCTTCGGGTCCACTAGGTGTCTTGCAGGCACAATCCCTGCAAACAATAGATGACATCAGAAATCAGTTGGGGGAGGTGCATACTTACCTATGCCACGATGACATGAACTTGCTGGGGGGAACGGGCGCCCTGTAGGGCCGACAGAGGCCCGTAACCAGAGCTGGAAACCCCAGGGCCCTGTTGGACTTCTTCAGGTCCACTGGGTGTCTTTGTGGGTGTGATCCCTGCAAACAATAGATGGTATCAGAAATCAGTTGAACCATATGCATACTTACCCATGTCGGGACGACACAGACCAACTGATACTTTTGTAGGGGGAGATTGGCATTGCGGTCGCTGGGCAGAATGTTTCTAAGTAGCAATGTCATCTATATCTGTGTAAGAGTGGTCATGTTGGTGCGCATGATCCGCACTCGTCTCTTTGCAGCGGCACGGGTGAAATCTTGCCCCGGTACACATAGTAGTTGTGTGATAGCCTCCCTCTCTGGTTGTACTCGCACAGTTGGCCCTCCTCCAATATCAGGGGGTGGCCCAGGAACCGTTAAAAGGAAACTACTGGTCCCTTAACCGGGAGTGCAAGTCTCGGTTAAGCATTTAAGGACAGAGGACCTTAAATTCTCTTAAGGTGCGGATGTGGAGCACACTGAAAATGAGGACACGAAGCCCTCTAAAGGTGTGGGCGTGCAGCCCTCTCAAGGTGACGATGTGTAGTCCTCTGGAGGTGAGGGCGTGCAGCCCTCTGTTGGCGAGGACGTGTAGTCCTCTTCAAGGTGAGGGCGTGCAGCCCTATGTTGGCGAGGACGTGTAGTCCACTCAAGGTGAGGGCGTGCAGCCCTCTGTTGGCGAGGACGTGTAGTCCACTCAAGGTGAGGGCGTGCAGCCCTCTGTTGATGAGGACGTGTAGCCCTCTCCAAGGTGAGGGCGTGCAACCCTCTGTTGGCGAGGACGTGTAGTCCTCTCAAGGTGAGGGCGTGCAGCCCTCTGTTGGCGAGGACGTGTAGTCCTCTCAAGGTGAGGGTGTGCAGCCCTCTATTAGCGAGGACGTGTAGTCCTCTAAAGGTGAGGGCGTGTAGCCCTACGAAGGTGAGGACATGCAGTCCTCTGATGGCGAGGGTGTGTAGCCCTCTGAAGGTGAGGACGTGTGGTCCTCTGATGGCGAGGGCGTGTAGCCCTCTGAAGGTGAGGATGTGTGGTCCTCTAAAGGTGAGGGCGTGTAGCCCTATGAAGGTGAGGACATGCAGTCCTCTGATGGCGAGGGCGTGTAGCCCTATGAAGGTGAGGACATGCAGTCCTCTGATGGCGAGGGCGTGTAGCCCTATGAAAGTGAGGACATGCAGTCCTCTGATGGCGAGGGCGTGTAGCCCTCTGAAGGTGAGGGCGTGCAGCCCTCTGTTGGCGAGGACGTGTAGTCCTCTTCAGGCGAAGACGTGTAGTCCTCTGAGGGTGAGGGCGTGTAGCCCTACGAAGGTGAGGACATGCAGTCCTCTGATGGCGAGGGCATGTAGCCCTCTGAAGGTGAGGATGTGTGGTCCTCTAAAGGTGAGGGCGTGTAGCCCTACGAAGGTGAGGACATGCAGTCCTCTGATGGCGAGGGCGTGCAGCCCTCTGATGGTGAGGGCGTGTAGCCCTCTGAAGGTGAGGATGTGTGGTCCTCTAAAGGTGATAGGTACAAGTACCCAAGGGTCCACCCTTATGAGAAAGCAAGAGATCGACTCATCGAGAGGGCTGGTCATCCCAAATCCACAAGATTTGGACATTAGATGTAGGAAATCTATGCAGTTAACATGATTTTTAGGGATGCAGATGCATGCAACCTTTGTCGTGAAATTTGGTAAATGCGGACTTCATATGAAACAATGCAATGTAATGGAAAGTTGTACAATGTTTATGACATTCTTTCCCTATTTTGTGATTTTGATTTTGATTTGATTTTTTTTTTTTTTGGAAAACAAAAATTGACTGTCCTTTTGAAAGAGGTGATAGTCCATGCAACCTTATCCTATCTTTTGCAAATCTCTCCGAGAACTCCCTCTGAGTGTTGTTCTGTTTGATTTAGTCATTTGACCATTTTGGAGTGACGGCAATGGAGTCATTTGATGTTTAATCAATCCATTGAAATCCTAGGGTTTGTCCCCCTTTTTTTGTTAAAAACATCGATGGGTGAGAACTTTTGATCGACCCCTATGTTCAGTTGAGGCTCATGCACGGTGCCCCTCATTGCCCCAGTGTAAGGCTTTGAGGTACCAATCGTTGTCTTTCGTCATGACCTTGTAGGAGGGAACCTATTGGGTGAGAACTTCTAATATGCCCCTAGGTTCACTTGAGGCTCATGCACGATGCCCCTCATTGCCCCAGTGTAAGGCTTTGAGGTACCAATCGTTGTCTTGTTTTCATAGCCTCGTAGTGAGGAAGAATGAAAGAAGGAGTTGATTCTTGCAAAAAGAATTTTTTCAAGGGCGAGAAATAGTTGAAGGATTTTTCGATGGATTAAGTCAAATGACTCCTATGTAGAAGCAAGATGTTTTGATGTTTTGATGATGCCAAAGGATCAAGTGCTTCCAAGTTTTATTCAAGACAAGAATCCAAGAAAATCAAGATATATGATCAAGTTGATCTCTAGAATCTTAGGAAAAAGTTTCCAAATTGAAAAAGCAAAAGGTTTGGCCAAAGACTTCTATCTAAATCAATTTAAATTGAGATTTACTCTCTGGTAATTAATTACCAGCAGCTGAAAATGTTTATAACAGTCACTAGAAATTTGAATTCAAAATTTATAATGTGTAATCGATTACACATGGGTGGTAATTGATTACCAACAGTTTATTCAAATTTTAAAGCCTGTAATCGATTTCACAAGTCTTGTAATCGATTACCAGAGGAGATTTTCAGAAAATAATTTCCAAGAGTCACATCTATTCAAATGGTTTATGAATGGCCATCAAAGGTGACTTGGAAACACGAATTTAAAGAGAGTTTTCATTGCCCAAAAAGTTTCATCCTCTCAAAAGATTAAGAGTTTTTCTGAACTGAAATGTCTTATCCTCTCAAAAAGATTCCTTGGTCAACCACTTTCATATTCAATAAGGAATTTTGATTGGTCTTCATTGTACAATCTATCCCTTTTAAGAGAGATTTCTTCTTCTCTTCTTCTTACTTCTGAAAAGGGATTAAGAGACTGAGAGTCTCTTATTGTAGAGGATTCTTGAACACAAGGGAAGGGTTGTCCCTGTGTGGTTCAGACTTTGTAAAAGGAGTTTTACAAAGAGAGTGGAAAATCTCAAGTGGGTTTCTTGAGGACTGGACGTAGGCGTGGGAAGTGGCCGAACCAGTATAAATCAAGTTTGCATTCCTCTCTTCCTTTAAACTTCTTTTATTGCTATTTATCTTTTGCTTTAAAGAAGTTTATTTTGATTTGTCTTTTGAGTAATTCATGTTAAGGGTGCATTGTTAATCCAAAAAGAAAGAGTGATAGTTCAATTGGGGAATAGTCTTTGCATCTTAATTCAACCCCCCCTTTCTTAAGATAACTGAGGCCATTTGTCCAACATCCTATTCTTGACAACTCGCTTCTCTAAGAAGACAAACTTTCCAGAATGATAAAATGAGGTCACATGAACGTCTATATTTTTACTTGAAAACACAGTCAATCAAATGCCCCCTCTTCTTTTTTTGTTTTTTTTTTTGTTTTTTTTTGTTTTTTTTTTTACTCGTCGTTTTATGACACCCCCACCAACGTGCAAGATGAGTAATATCTGATTGAACGGTCTTGGAAGTCAACACTCAGGAGCGCAGGTTGCTTGAGCAAACAGACCAATGGCTTACACTCACATTCCGGTGGAAGTTGAATAAGCAAAGATGTGTTCGTGAGGGGATGAGAGAGACAAGGATGTCCATTTTATCCATATCATTTAGCATTGTAACTGTGGTTTATGGCATAAACTTGAAAATCCTGATGAGTCATAACAACAGCTTCCAGAATTGCCCCATGTATGGTGTTGCTTGTCAATGTTATAATTCAACAAGCGATTCTCCTCAAATTTCAGCCAGCCCGTATCAATTAGACCTTGCACCTTACGCTTCAGAGCCCTACAATGCTCAATGGAACGCCCCGGGGCTTCTCTGTGATAAGCACACGTTGCGTTCGAGTCGTATTCTCGGAGAAATGGAGGTTGGTGAACCTTGGTTGGGGTTATGGCTACCATTGAATTATCAAGTAGACATGGGAGCAAGTCAGCATAAGACACTGGAATTGGGGTGAATTCTATAGGCTTTCTCACTGCAAAATTACTTTTTGCTGGTGTTTTTGGTTTGTGCTAAAGGTGGTCTTCGTCATTGGAAGTACGGTAGACAGGCTTTGTGGTTGATTTAGGGATGGCCTTTGTGGATAAATGGGCAGTAGGTAAGGAGAAGGGTTGAGTAATGACATTGTTGGGTTGGTGGGAAACTTGGCCGTACAGGAATGGTAGTCACAGCATGGGTTTCTCCCTCATCCTCACCCTCTTCATTTGCCCCAGTTTTCTCATTCGTCCAAGCAGGATGATTAAATTTGCCTCTTTTCAGATCCACTTCGATCTTTTTGCTGGCGAAGACCAAATCTGTAAAACTTGAAGATGTGTAACCCACCATTTTTTCATAGTAGAACACCGGTCACGTGTCTACTATCATTGTGATAATCTTTTTCTCTGTTTTTGGGGGTGCTACTTGAGTTGCCAAGTCTCTCCATCTTTGGGCGTATTCTTTGAAAGATTCGTGCCCCCTTTTTGCACATGTTCTGTAGTTGCATCCTATCCGGAGCCATACCAGAATTGTACTGGCACTGCCTAACGAAGGCAACCATTAGGTCTTTCCAAGAATGGACTCGGGAAGATTCCAAGTTAGTGTACCAGGTAACAGCTACCCAAGTAAGACTTTCTTGGAAGGAATGTATCAGCAATTCCTCATCTTTTGCGTATTCCCCCATCTTCTGACAATACATCTTTAGATGGTTCTTGGGACAAGTAGTCCCCTTGTACTTGTCAAAGTCCAGCACCTTGAACTTGGGAGGGGTGATGATATTGGGTACTAGGAACAACTCTTCTAGGTTAGCAAAGGAATAATCTTCACCTCCATCAATGGCCCTGAGCCTTTCCTTTAGATGATCTGCCTTTCCCTTTTCGGCCATAGCAGGAGGGGCTCTTCGCACCGCAAAATGCAATGGTTGTGGTTGTGGGCGAAACTGAGGGTCCTCCAAAGTGTTTTCAAAGGATATACCACCAACTGCTTGCCCTTCTGTGGCATATCCGAGCCAAGGCTCGAAGTCAACTAGATCGTGGTGGGGAATTTCATGTGTCTCCCCCATGGTTTGAGAGATATGTGCCTGATCAGATTGAGGTTATTGGTTCTCAATGAGTATCGGAGTGGAGTTATTGAGATTTTCATTGAGAGTGTATGCCACATTGGGTGGTGTATAGTTGGGAGGCAAGCCATATGATGGGAAGGCGTGCTCGTTTTGAATTTGCACATCATGGGGTCGTCCGTACTTCCCAAATCTTTGCCTACCATATTTGAGGTTGGATGATTCATTTGCTTGAGGCCAGATGGGAGCATCAGGTTCACCTTAGCGACAGCGCTACTAGCGGCAACTATAACCGCATTGGCTTCCATTATCTTCTTCATGCTCATCATGGCCTCCATCATTGTGGCCATTTGCTCTTTAATGGCCTCCATTTCGGCCTTCATCTTCTCTTGCACCTCCTCTGCTTCACCCATTACTCTAGCTCTAGCACGAGTTCAGTAAGGGTGCCGTAAAGCGTGTCCTTTTCTTTTTGATAACAATGATTTAAGTTCATTTTATTTTATTTTTCAAGGAAAGAATGCAATGAGCAATGCAACCAATGAAAAGCATGGATGCATGCGAATGATGTACAGTTGAAGTATTGCGAATTTTTACGCAGGATATGGGGTTGAATCAATTTAGATTTTCAACATGATCCATTTTGTCAAGGTGAAACTGGAAGTAACAAGGACATCAACAATCCTAAATATGTTTGGCAGTAGACGAAGCAGTGATGTGACTCGATTCATCTTTTGCCCCAATTTTGCAAGACGGTTACTTCCATATTTCAACTTGACTTGATGAACCTTTTTGTAAAAGCATGAGCTTGGTTCAACCCTATAATCCAAGGAATGGCAATTCTGATCGCCAATACTTCAACAACATCTCATAGGGATGAATGACTCGGGCATACTTTAAGCTTATGCACGGAAAATGTAATTATGAAATTGAGATGCCCGAAGAAACACCATTTCCTAGTTAACCATGCATTAGGTACCATGTTCAATTATTTTGTTTTGTTGTTGTGTGTTTCTTTTTTTTTTAGAAATGGGTTTATGATCCCAACATGGTTGGCTCATGGTGCCTAACACATGCAACTAAGAATGTAGTGTGAAGTTTCACGCTTCCCCTTTTTTGTTTTTGTTTTGTAGAGGAAAACGCAAGGATGAGCAGACATGAAAACAAATGGTATGCAATTTTGCAGATCAAAAAGTTTGTTGAACGCATATGCATGATGATGCCATGACTCATGCAAAATGTGAGGCTGTAATATGATAACAGACAAATGCAGGAACGATATGTTCATTATGATGCCATGAAAAGATGTTTATGCGATGCATGATATAAATGCATTTACGGACACGAGAGCCCGGAAAATTATCTCTTCTTACTTGCGCATTTGGGGGCGCAGTGCCCCATGTGTACAATTAAGAAGGTGATATGGACCTTCCGGCTTCCCGTGACAAAGGACGAGACCAATATACAATGCATGCTAGAGATAAAATGCGGGAGTGACTTGATTCGCACTGATTTTTGGAGTAAAAACGTGGGATAAACTCATCTTATTCAAAAAGTTTTAACTAGTCAAGATCTGAGCGACAATACAAACTTCCTAGCGGTTTCTAATCATATGGTCCATTAAGTCTATAATATGCTGAAAATAGCTGAGAAGTCCGTGGATCTCCTTGGGGGCGGAGTAGGTGTCCGCCATTGCTTTGGCCTTGGCTAGCAATCGGGGAATTTCTTGACTCCTGTTCAAAGTAAGAGCAAATCGGTCCATCCTCATTGTTGCCTCTTGGTGCAATGAATCAATTACCCTTTCCCTTGCTTCCCTTTCTGCTGATATCTTGGCGTACTCATCCTCTAGCCTTTGCTCGTGAGTCGCCGCTAGATTTAGCTTCTCTTTGCACTTATCGATGATGGCCCACATATTCCCTTCAGTCTCGCTTAACTGTTGGGACAAATTTCTTTTCGACCTAAGGCAAACCTTTAGCTCGTCCTTCAAGATCATGCCTTTGACCCGTGATGATTCCTTTCACCTATTCAGAGCTTGAGCTCACTATTGCTGCCCTATAAAGCCCCTCAAAACTTTGCTTTGGTCGTGTTCTTCCTTTCGGGCCTTCTTGGTTTCTCGTTCCAAGGCTTCAGCTGTGGCCATATTGACGTCCCTTAGTTCATCATACTCTCTTCAGACTTTGATGGCTATGGACTTGAACTTCTCTTTGACTACCCGGGCTCTTTCAAGCTTTGCCTTTAGGGCTTGTACCTCATCACTTTCTTCCGAAGCTTTAACCTCATTGTCTCTCATAGTCTTTAGATTTGGGAGCCAATCCAATCCTTGTGTCCGGACTCTCAGCCACTTATGATAGCCGCCGATGATCCCATTACTGCTTCCCCTAAGCTCTTTGTCCTTTCTTCACGCCGCATCCCATGCCTTGCGAACTCCTTGGAGTACCCTTGCGTTGTGGTCACTGAAACCCCATGCGATGAAAGGCGTGATGCTTTCGTCTGATGGCACTCCTCTCATGGTACCCTTGCGTTGTGGTCACTGAAACCCCATGCGATGAAAGGCGTGATGCTTTCGTCTGATGGCACTCCTCTCATGGGACATCCTTCGCATGAAGATAGAATCCTGATTCTTCCTTCCTTCTAGCGAGGGAACCAATTAACAGACGCCCTTCCATGCTAGCCAAGAGTTGGTCCCAATTCGCCTTTACTTTTTCGACGCACGAGCGGTGACCTTGTAGCGGATAGATGGGCCTACCTTCTTGGAGAAAAAGGTGTGAAACCAGCCACACATAGAGAGCCAATGCACAACAAACAATTCTTGCGCTGCTCTTTTCACATCCCCGGTCGAACGTGTCATACATGGCCAAAATGGCGACGATCGGGCTTTCCTTGCCATGATGAAAGGCGAGGAAAGCGTCAATCGCTGCTAGGTCCACTAACCCTTCCATATTCGGAAAGAGGACAACTCCAAAGATCAAAAGCGCCAAGATGTCAATAAAAGAAAGCCCATTCGCCTTGATTTGCCAAGGCCTTTGCCCTTTCCTCCAAACACTTCCTTGGTACTCCGACTACCCCATTCCTGTTTTGCTTTACACGGTCCAACTCTTGTGTTGAGATTTTCACTACCTTGGCAACTCTTGTCGTGGAGGGATAGAACCCAGAGAAAAGATATGGCTTCCTTCCTCCCAGTGGGCATCCCAGGATTTCTTCAAACTCTTTCACAGTCGGCACTAGCTGGAAGTCCTCAAATGTGAAGCACCTTAGGGGCTGGTCATAATACTGGGAAAGGGATGCAATCGGTTCCATGGAGACTTCTACCCTAGCTAGGTCCCAAATCTTACCATAGGCTTTGCAGAAGGCTTTCCGTTGAAGTTGACCCATTAATTGCCCCAACTCTCGTAAACTAGTGACCTCTAAGCTCTTGATTTTGACTTGATAGAACCTCTTTTTAAGAGAAGGCTTTTGACTTGATCCCATGTTTTACTTAAGTGAAATAAAATCTAGTGCGAATCAAAACTCCGACATCTATCATGGGTGGAATGGATGAATGCATGAAGAAATGCATATGACACAGATGCAATTTATTAACACGGGAGCCCGGGAAATTGTCTCCTTCTTAGATACAACATCTTGGGGTAGCAAAGTGCCCGACGTATGTATTAAAGAAGGTGACTCAGACCGTCCGTTGGTTTTCCAATGTGCGTGATGCATATGCGAAAGGCGCAACACGGGAATGTACAGTATGACAATATTCACAAAATACAAGCAAAAGGGTACGTGACACTTATGCATGGGAGTGTGAAAAATGGCACGTAGCGTGTCCGCTCCGTGCCCCTATTCAAGGGACCTATATGGGAGGGAGCTAACAAGGCTTTTAGTGATAATTCCCAAGGTGGTCATATCTCTCTTGAAGGTCTCTAGAGGTATCATCCCCTTCGAAGAACATATTGCAGCAGTAGGGACTACTAGCAACGATATATTTTCAAAGCGGAAAACTCTAGATGGGGGTTCACCGTAATCAAGCAAGTCGGAGACCTAGCATGATCACAGATTCACCTCCACTCCTTATGTTCCCATGAACCCGGGTATAGGGCCCCTTTTCAACTCATATTGTGTGCAAATAGTGTTGGTGTTTGCGTGCATCAAATGAATAAGTATTTACCTCACGCATACATTTTAAAACGCACTAAAAGCAACAAAGAGTTTATATACACAAGAACATAAGACAAATAAAGGGAAACCAACAAAGGAGAAAGTCACGATAAAACATTGCACAAGATTTAAATGGCCTAACTCTCTAAAAAATAGTCCCCAGCGGAGTCGCCAACTGTCGCAACCTACCCTTCGGCGGGAGGGCGACGCGTGACTCGCGGGATGCGTGTTCCACGAAAGGAATACGCGCGGAGTCGCCACCAACGTTTATTTGAGGAAAACGTCGGAAAAACCGGAAAAGATGCGATCTACGAACTTTTAAGTGAAAGGCTCGGGAGTTGTATTTACGCACGAGGAAGGTATTAGCACCCCACACGTCCGTCACAAGGGACGGCATCCTTTAATCGAATGTGCAAACATGACTTTGATTTTTTATGTTCCCTTTTTATGTCTTTATATCCTTTATACCCTTTTTATATTTTTTCTCTTTTTGTGGTCGACAAGGGTGTTTCCCTCTGCTCCTACGTATTCCTCAATTGCGATGAGGAAATCAGACCTACGTAGTTCTTTCTTCATCAAGTGATTCTTTTTTACTTAAAAGGTGGTCATTTTAAGGCGTTGGACCTTGAAAAATGATTCATTTTTACTTAGTGAGAAATTGAAATGATAAACTTCAAAAACCTATTTTTATGGAAGAGCTTGACTAGGCGAGTTGATTTTAGCCTTAGTGTCACCTTTAGTTATTAGTGAATTCGATCAAGAATGAGAAATCCCAAAGAGAAAAACGTCCGATTGATTTTCCGCTTTATTTTACTAAAAGATATTTTTTTGATTATTATATTATTATTTTACCTCTTTTTTTTATTTCCAACGTGGTTACGGCACGACCGAACGGTCAGAATTCATTTTAACCGAAGTTAACGGATAATACAATTCAAACGATCGGTGGAAATTTATTTTATTTTTAGTTTAAGCGAGAAATGAATTAAATAAAATGGCTTAAGCACGTCAAAAAGGGGTATAAAAAGTAAATGAAATGAGAATAAAAATACACGAAACACAATGTGGACCATCACGGGTACATAGAATGAATCGAAAAGCTTGGTTCGAGGTACTTACCCGTTGAAGATCGAAGAACGATGAAGAACGAATGAAGAACGTCGAAGAACGGTCGAAACCTTCGCGAAATTCCTTACGGAAACGTTACAGAAACGTTTCGGAAGCGCCTCGGCTTAGATTTTCTTCACGGAAACAATTTTTCCAAGCAAATTCGAAAGAGAGAGAAGTGCCTAAGGGGCTGAACCCTTTTCCTTCTCACTTCCTCCCCTATTTATAGCAAAATAGGGGAGATGCTTGCCACCCAGCTCGCCCAGGCGAGCAGGGTTGCTTCCTCCAGAAGCAACAGCCTTCTGGAGGAATCTTCTGGAGGGCCCAAGTGGGCCTGGTTGCTATTTGCACCCCCATTTTTACTAAGTACACCCCCTCTACTTTTTTTTGGTGATTCTTTTTTCGTAAAGTTACGAAAACTTACGAATTTCGTAACGATACTTGTTTTCTTTCCGTAATGTTATGGAACCTTGCGGATTACATAATCATCCCCTTTTTGACTTACGGAATGTTACGGAACCTCACTAATTATGCAACGATGCTTCCATTTGATTTCCGGGGTGTCACGGAACCTTACGGATTGTGCATCAATATTTTCTTTTGTTTTCCGGCATGTCCCGGAATTTCACAAATTGCCTAATGATGGGTGCCAAGCACCTTACAAGGACCAAAAAAAGGTCGCATCTCATCATCCAAAGGTCCCCGGACGAAATTAGGGTATGACAGAATGCAAACTTGATTTATATTGGTTCGGCCACTTCCCGTGCCTACGTCCAGTCCTCAAGCAACCCACTTGAGATTTTCCACTCTCTTTGTAAAACTCCTTCTACAAAGTCTGAACCATACAGGGACAACCCTTCCCTTGTGTTCAAGAATCCTCTACAACAAGAGGCCCACGGTCTCTTAATCCCTTTTCAGAAATAAGAAGAAGAGAAGAAGAAATCTCTCTTAAAAGAGATAGATTGTATAATGAAGATTGTCATACCCTAATTTCGTCCGGGGACCTTTGCTTGATGACATGCGACCTTTCTTTGGTCCTTGTGAGGTGCTTGGCACCCATCATTAGGCAATTTGTGAAATTCCAGGACATGCCGGAAAACCAAAAAAAATATTTGATGCACAATCCGTAAGTTTCCGTGACACACCGGAAATCAAATGGAAGCATCGTTGCATAATTAAGTGAGATTCCGTAACATTCCGTAAGTCAAAAAGGGGATGATTATGTAATCCGCAAGGTTCCGTAACATTACGGAAAGAAAACAAGTATCGTTACGAAATTCGTAAGTTTTCGTAACTTTACGAAAAAAGAATCACCAAAAAAAAAGCAGAGGGAGGTGTACTTAGTAAAAATGGGGGTGCAAATAGCACCCAGGCCCACTTGGGCCCTCCAGAATATTCCTCCAGAAGGTTGTTGCTTCTGGAGGAAGCAACCTGGCTCGCCTGGGCGAGCTGAGCTCGCCTGGGCGAGCTGGGCGGCAAGCACCTCCCCTATTTTGCTATAAATAGGGGAGGAAGTGAAGAAGAAAAGGGTTCAGCCCCTTAGGCACTTCTCTCTCTTTCGAATTTGCTTGGAAAAATTGTTTCCGTGAAGAAAATCTAAGCCGAGGTGCTTCCGAAACGTTTCCGTAACGTTTTTCGTGAAGAATTTCGCAAAGGTTTCAACTGTTCTTCGACATTCTTCATTTGTTCTTCATCGTTCTTCGATCTTCAACGGGTAAGTACCTCGAACCAAGCTTTTCGATTCATTCTATGTACCCATGGTGGTCCACATTTTGTTTCGTGTATTTTTATTCTCATTTCATTTACTTTTTATACCCCTTTTGACATGCTTAAGCCATTTTACTTAAGTCATTTCTCGCTTAACCTAAAATAAAATAAATTTCCACCGATCGTTTGAATTGTATTATCCGTTAACTTTGGTTAAAATGAATTCCGACCGTTCGGTCGTGCCGTAACCACGTTGGAAATCAAAAAGAGGTAAAAAATAATATAATAATAAAAAAAAACATCTTTTAGTAAAATAAAGCGGAAAATCAATCGGACATTTTCTCTTTGGGATTTCTCATTCTTAATTGAATTGACTAATAACTAAAGTGAAACTAAGGCTAAAATCAACTCGCCTAGTCAAGCTCGTCCACAAAAATAGGTTTTCGAAGTTTTTCATTTCAATTTCTTACTAAGTAAAATGGATCGTCTTTAAGGTCCAACGCCTTAAAATGATCACCTCTTAAGTAAAAAAGGAATCACTTGATAAGAAAGAACTACGTAGGTCTGATTTCCTCATCGCAAATTGAGGAATACGTAGGAGCAAAGGGAAACACCCTTGTCGACCACAAAAAAGGAAAAATATAAAAAGGGTATAAAGGATATAAGGACATAAAAGGGAACGTAAAAATCAAAGTCATGTTTGCACATTCGATTAAAGGCTGTCGTCCCTTGCGGCAGACGTGTGGGGGTGCTAATACCTTCCCCGTGCGTAAATACAACTCCCGAACCTTTCACTTAAAAGTTCGTAGATCGCGTCTTTTCCGTTTTTTCCGACGTTTTCCTCAAATAAACGTTGGTGGCGACTCCGCGCGTATTCCTTTCGTGGAACACGCATCCCGCGAGTCACGCGTCGCCCACCCGCTGAAGGGTAGGTTGCGACAGTTGGCGACTCCACTGGGGACTATTTTTAGAGAGTTAGGCCATTTAATCTTGTGCAATGTTTTACCGTGACTTACTCCTTTGTTGGGTTTCCCTTCATTATGTTCTTGTATATATAACTCATTGATGTTTTTTGTGCATTTTTAAGTGTACGCTTGAGGTAAATATTTATTCATTTGATACACACAAACACTAACACTATTTGCACACACTGTGAGTGAAAAAGGGCCCTATACCCGGCTTCATGGGAACATAAGGAGTGGAGGTGAATCTGTGATCATGCTAGGTCTCCGACTTGCTTGATTACAGTGAACCCTCATCTAGAGCTTTTCTCTTTGAAAACTTATTGTTGCTAGTAGTTCCTACTGCTGCAATATGTTCTTCGAAGAGAATGATACCTCTAGAAACTATAAAAAGAGATATGACTACCTTGGGGGTTATCACTAAATGCCTAGTTAGTTCTCTCCCTTATAGGTCCCTTAAATAGGGGCACGGAGCAAACACGCTGCGTGCCATTTTTCACACTGCCATGCATGAATATCATATACCCTTTTGCTTATATTTGTTTGTGAATATTGTCGTACTATGTACATCCCCGTGTTGTGCCTTTCGCATATGCATCATGCGTGGGTTTCGTCTTTGATCCCCTCACTTTAGCAAACCGACAGAGGGTCCGTGTCGCCTTCTTAAAAAAACATACGTTGGGTGCCATGCTGCCCAAACGTTGTATCCAAGAAGGAAACAATTTCTCGGGCTCCCGTATTCGTAAATTGCATCTGTGTCATATGCATTTCTTCATGCATTCATCCATTCCACCCATGATAGATGTCGGAGTTTTGATTCGCACTAGATTTTATTTCACTTTAGTAAAACATGGGATCAAGTCAAAAGCCTTCGCTTAAAAAGAGGTTCTATCAAGTCAAAATCAAGAGCTTAGAGGTCACTAGTTTACGAGAGTTGGGGCAATTAATGGGTCAACTTCAACGGCAAGCCTTCCGCAAAGCCTATGGTAAGATTTGGGACCTAGCTAGGGTAGAAGTCTCCATGGAACCGATTGCATCCCTTTCCCAGTATTATGACCAGCCCCTAAGGTGCTTCACATTTGAGGACTTCCAGCTAGTGCCGACTGTGAAAGAGTTTGAAGAAATCCTGGGATGCCCACTGGGAGGAAGGAAGCCATATCTTTTCTCTGGGTTCTATCCCTCCACGACAAGAGTTGCCAAGGTAGTGAAAATCTCAACACAAGAGTTGGACTGTGTAAAGCAAAACAGAAATGGAGTAGTCGGAGTACCAAGGAAGTGTTTGGAGGAAAGGGCAAAGGCCTTGGCAAAATCAAGGTGAATGGGCTTTCTTTTATTGACATCTTGGCACTTTTGATCTTTGGAGTTGTCCTCTTTCCGAATATGGAAGGGTTAGTGGACCTAGCAGCGATTGACGCTTTCCTCGCCTTTCATCATGGCAAGGAAAGCCCGGTCATCGCCATTTTGGCCATGCATGACACGTTCGATCAGAGATGTGAAAAGAGTGGCGCAAGAATTGTTTGTTGTACACCGGCTCTCTTTGTGTGGCTGGTTTCGCACCTTTTTCTCCAAGAAGGTAGGCTCGTCTATCCTCTACAAGGTCACCGCTCGTGCGTCGAAAAAAAAAGAGACGAAATGGGACCAACTCTTGGCTAGCATAGAGAGGCGTTTGTTAATTGGTTCCCTCGCTAGAAGGAAGGAAGAATCAGGATTCTATCTTCATGCGAAGGATGTCCAAATGTTCCCTTGATGGAACAAGGGGTTGTATTAATTATAATCCCGTCCTCGCCATAAGACAGCTTGGCTACCCCATGAGAGGAGCGCCATTAGACGAAAGCATCACGCCTTTCATGACACGGGGTTTCAGTGACCCCAATGCAAAGGTACTCCAAGGAGTTCGCAAGGCAGGTGATGCGGTGTGAAGAAAGGACAGAGAGCTTAGGGGAAGCAGTAACGGGATCATCGGCGGCTACCATAAGTGGCTGAGAGTCCGGACACAAGGATTGGATTTGCTCCCAAATCTAAAGACTGTGAGAGACAATGAGGTTAAAGCTTCGGAAGAAAGTGATGAGGTACAAGCCTTAAAGGCAAAGCTTGAAAGAGCCTGGGTAGTCAAAGAGAAGTTCAAGTCCATAGCCATCAAAGTCTGAAGAGAGTATGATGAACTAAGGGACGTCAATATGGCCACCACTGAAACCTTGGAACGAGAAACCAAGAAGGCCTGAAAGGAAGAAGACGACCAAAGCAAAGTTTTGAGGGGCTTTATAGGGCAGCAATAGTGAGCTCAAGCTCCGAAGAGGTGAAAGGAATCATCACGGGTCAAAGGCATGATCTTGAAGGACGAGCTAAAGGCTTGCCTTAGGTCGAAAAGAAATTTGTCCCAACAGTTAAGCGAGACTGAAGGGAATATGTGGGCCATCATCGATGAGTGCAAAGAGAAGCTAAATCTAGCGGCGACTCACGAGCAAAGGCTAGAGGATGAGTACGCCAAGATATCAGCAGAAAGGGAAGCAAGGGAAAGGGTAATTGATTCATTGCACCAAGAGGCAACAAGGATAGACGGATTTCTCCCCCAAGGAGATCCACGGACTTCTCAGCTATTGTCAGCATATGATAGACTTAATGGACCATATGATTAGAAACCGCTAGGAAGTTTGTATTGTCGCTCAGATCTTGACTAGTTATAACTTTTTGAAAAAAATGAGTTTATCCCACGTTTTTACTCCAAAAATCAGTGCAAATCAAGTCACTCCCGCATTTTATCTCTAGCATGCATTGTATGTTGGTCTCATCCTTTGTCACGGGAAGCCGGAAGGTCCATATCACCTTCTTAATTGTACACATGGGGCACTGCGCCCCCAAATGCGCAAGTAAGAAGAGATAATTTTCCGGGCTCTCGTGTCCGTAAAATGCATTCATATCATGCACCGCATAAACATCTCTTCAGCATCATAATGAACATATCGTTCCTGCATTTGTCCGTTATCACATTCCCATTTTGCATGAGTCATTGCATCATCATATGCGTTCAACATACTTTTTGTTTGCTCATACATGATCCTTGTATTTTCCTCTACAAAACAAAAAAACAAAAAAAAAAGGGAAGTACGAAAATTCACGCTGCATTCTTAGTTGCATATATTCGGTACCATGAGCCAACCATGTTGGGATCATAAACCCATTTCACTTAAAAACAAAATGATTGAACATGGTGCCTAATGCATGTTTAACTAGGAAATGGTGTTTCTTCGGGCATCTCAATTTCATAATTACATTTTCCGTGCATAAGCTTAAAGTATGCCCGAGTCATTCATCCCTATGAGATGTTGTTGAAGTATTGGCGATCAGATTTGCCATTCCTTGGATTATAGGGTTGAACCAAGCTCATGCTTTTACAAAAAGGTTCATCAAGTCAAGTTGAAATATGGAAGTAACCGTCTTGCAAAATCGGGGCAAAAGATGAATCGAGACACATCACGGCTTCGTCTACTGCCAAACATATTTAGGATTGTTGATGTCCTTGTTACTTCCAGTTTCATCTTGACAAAGATGTCATGGACCATGTTGAAAATATAAATTGATTCAACCCCATATCCTGCGTAAAAAATTCGCAATACTTCAACTGTACATCATTCGCATACATCCATGCTTTTCATTGGTTGCATTGCTCATTGCATTCTTTCCTTGAAAAATAAAATAAAATAAAATAAAATGAACTTAATCATTGTTATCAAAAAGAAAAGGACACGCTTTACGGCGCCCTTACCAAACTCGTGCTAGAGCTAGAGTAATGGGTGAAGCAGAGGAGGTGCAAGAGAAGATGAAGGTCGACATGGAGGCCATAAAAGAGCAAATGGCCACAATGATGGAGGCCATGATGAGCATGAAGAAGATAATGGAAGCCAATGCGGTTATAGTTGCCGCTACTAGCGCTGTCGCTAAGGTGAACCCGATGCTCCCATCTGGCCTCAAGCAAATGAATCATCCAACCTCAAATATGGTAGGCAAAGATTTGGGAAGTACGGATGACCCCATGATGTGCAAATTCAAAACAAGCACGCCTTCCCGCCATATGGCTTGCCTCCCAAACTATACACCACCTAATGTGGCGTACATTCCCAATGAGGATGTGAATAACTCCACTCCCATACTCATTAAGAGCCAACAACCTCAATCTGATCATGCACATGTCTCTCGACCCATGGAGGAGACACATGAAATTCCCCACCACAATCCAGCCGACTTCGAGCCTTGCCTCGGATATGCCGCTGAAGGACAAGCAATTGGTGGTGTACCCCTGCAAAACACTTTGGAGGGCCCTGAGTATCACCCACAACCACAACCCTCACGTTCCACAACGGTTAAAAACCCTCATGACTATGGCAGGAATGGGAAAGTTGGATCATCTAGAGGAAATGCTCAGGGCCATTGAAGGAGGTAAAGATTATGCCTTTGCTAAACCTAGAAGAGTTGTTCCTAGTACCCAATATCGTCACCCCTCCCACGTTTAAGGTGCTGGACTTTGACAAGTACAAGGGGACTACTTGCCCCAAAGAACCATCCAAAGATGTATTGTCGGAAGATAAGGGCATACACAAAGATGAGGAACTGCTAATACATTTCTTCCAAGAAAGTCTTACTGGGGTAGCTGTAACCTGGTACACTAACTTGGAATCTTCCCGAGTCCATTCTTGGAAGGACCTAATGGTTGCCTTTGTTAGGCAGTATTAGTACAATTTTGATATGGTTCTGGATAGGATGCAACTATAGAACATTTGCAAAAAAGGGGACGAATCTTTCAAAGAACACGCCCAAAAGGTGGAGGGATCTGGCGGCCCAAGTGGTACCCCCAATGATGGAAAGGGAGACGATGATCGTGATGGTAGACACATTATCGATACTCTACTATGAAAAGATGGTGGGCTATGCACCCTCAAAGCTTTGCGGATTTGGTCTTCGCCAGTGAAAGGATCGAAGTGGATCTGAAAAGAGGCAAATTTGATCATCCTACTAGGACGACTGAGAAAACTGGGGCAAATGAAGAGGGTGAGAAAGAGGGAGAAACCCATGCTGTGACTGCCATTCCTATACGGCCAAGTTTCCCACCAACCCAACAATGTCATTACTCAGCCAAGAACAAACCTCCTCCTTACCCACCACCCAGTTATCCACAAAGGCCATCCCTAAATCAACCACAAAGCCTGTCTACCGCACTTCCAATGACGAAGACCACCTTTAGCACAAACCAAAAAAACACCAACAAAAAGGAATTTTGCAGCAAAAAGCCTGTAGGGTTCACCCCAAATTCCGTTGTCATATGCTAAACTTGATCCCATATCCACTCGATAATTCAATGGTAGCCATAACCCCAACCAAGGTTCCTCAACCTCCATTTCTCCGAGAATACGACTCAAACGCAACATGTGCTTATCATGGAGGAGCCCCGGGGCATTCCATTGAGCATTGTATGACCCCGAAGCATAAAGTGTGAAGTCTAATTGATACGGGCTAGCTGAAATTTGAGGAGAATCGCTTGTTGAATCCTAACATTGACAAGCAACACCATACATGGGGCAATTCTGGAAGCTGTTGTTATGACTCATCAGGATTTTCAAGTTTATGCCATAAACCACAGTTACAATGCTAAATGATATGGATAAAATGGACATCCTCTCACGAACACATCTTTGCTTATTCAACTTCCACCGGAATGTGAGTGTAAGCCATTGGTCTGTTTGCTCAAGCAACCTGCGCTCCTGAGTGTTGACTTCCAAGACCGTTCAATCAGAGATTACTCGTCTTGCACATTGGTGGGGGTGCCGTAAAACAACGAGTAAAGTTCAAAACAAATAAGTTTCAAAATAAAAAAATGAGTTTCAAAATAAAAATAAAAAAAGAAGAAGAGGGCATTTGATTGACTGTGTTTTCAAGTAAAAATATAGACGTTCATGTGACTTCATTTTATCATTCCGGAAGGTTTGTCTTCTTAGAGAAGCGAGTTGTCAAGAATAGGATGTTGGACAAATGGCCTCAGTTATCTTAAGAAAGGGGGGGTTGAATTAAGATGCAAAGACTATTCCCCAATTGAACTATCACTCTTTCTTTTTGGATTAACAATGCACCCTTAACATGAATTACTCAAAAGACAATTCAAAATAAACTTCTTTAAAGCAAAAGATAAATAGCAATAAATAAAAGAAGTTTAAAGGAAGAATGGAATGCAAACTTGATTTATACTGGTTCGGCCACTTCCCGCGCCTACGTCTAGTCCTCAAGCAGCCCACTTGAGATTTTCCACTCTCTTTGTAAAACTCCTTTTACAAAGTCTGAACCACACAGGGACAACCCTTCCCTTGTGTTCAGGAATCCTTTACAACAAGAGACCCACGGTCTCTTAATCCCTTTTCAGAAATAAGAAGAAGAGAAGAAGAAATCTCTCTTAAAAGAGATAGATTGTACAATGAAGACCAATCAAAATTCCTTATTGAATATGCAAGTGGTTGACCAAGGAATCTTTTTGAGAGAATAAGACAGTTCAGTTCAGAAAAACTCTTAATCTTTTGAGAGGATAAACTTTGTGGGCAATGAAAACTCTCTTTAAATTCGTGCTTCCAAGCCACCTTTGATGCCCATTCATAAACCATTTGAATAGATATGACTCTTGGAAATTATTTTCCGAAAATCCCCTCTGGTAATCGATTACAAGACTTGTGTAAACGATTACAGGTTTTAAAAATTTGAATTAAAACATTTTCAACTGTTGGTAATCGATTACCAGAGAGCAAATCTCAATTTGAAATGATAGAATTCTTTGGTCGAACCTTTTATTTTTCAATTTGGAAACTTCTTCCTAAGATTCTAGAGATCAACTTGATCATATATCTTGATTTCTTGTCTCGAATAAACTTAGAAGCACCTGATCCTTCGGCATAATCAAAACGTCAAAACATCTTGCTTCTACATAGGAGTCATTTGACTTAACCCATCAACTGAAAAAAAAAAATCCTTCAACTATTTCTTGTCCTTGGAAAATTGTTTTTGCAAGAATCAACTGCTCCTTTCATTCTTCCTCACTACAAGGTCGTGAAAACAAGACAACAATTGGTACCTCTAAGCCCTACACTGGGGCAACGAAAGGCACCATGCAAAAACCTCAAGCGAACCTAGGGGCAGATTAGAAGTTTTCACCCAATAGGTTCCCAGCTACAAGGTCATGACGAAAGATAACAATTGGTACCTCAAAGCCTTACACTGGGGCAATGAGGGGCATCGTGCATGAGCCTCAAGTGAACATAGGGGCAGATCAAAAGTTCTCACCCGTCGATGTTTTTAAACAAAAAAAGGGGGGACAAACCCTAGGATTTCAATAGATTGATTAAACGTCAAACAGCTCTATTGCCATCACTCCAAAATGGTCAAGTGACTAAATCAAACAGAACATACACTTTGAGGGGGTTCCCGGAGAGATTTGCAAAAGATAGGATAAGGTTGCATGAATTATCACCTCTTTCAAAAGGACAGTCAATCTGTGTTTTCCAAAAAAAAAAAGAAAAAAAAATTAAATCAAAATCAAAATCACAAAACAAGGAAAGAATGACATGAACATTGTACAAACTTTCCATTTCATTGCATTATTTCATATGAAGTCTGCATTTACCAAATTTTCACAACAAAGGTTGCATGCATCTGCATCCCTAAAAATCATGTTGACTACATAGATTCCCTACATCTAAATGTCCAAATCTTTTGAATTTGGGATGACCGGCTCTCTCGATGAGTCGATCCCTTGCTTTCTCATAAGGATGGACCCTTGGGTACTTGTACCTATCGCCTTCAGAGGACTGCACGTCCTTGCCTTGAGAGGGCTACACGCCCTCACCTTGGGTACTAGTTACCCTCACCGTCAGAGGACTACACGTCCTCGCCTTGAGAGGACTACACGTCCTCACCACCAGAGGGCTGCACGCCCTCACCTCCAGAGGACTATACGTCCTCGCCTTGAGAGGGCTACACGCCCTCACCTTGGGTACTAGTTACCTTCACCTTTAGAGGACTACACGTCCTCGCCTTCAAAGGGTTATCTACCTTCAACTTCAGAGGACTACACGTCCTCGCCATCAAAGGGTCATGTGCCTTCACCTTTAGAGGACTGCACACCCTCACCTCCAGAGGACTACACATCCTCGCCTTGAGAGGGCGGCACGCCCTCACCTTTAGAGGATTGCACGTCCTTGCCATCATAGGACTACACTCCCTCTCCTTCAAAAGGCGACACATCCTGAACTTCAGAGGGCTACACGCCCTCGCCTTTAGAGGACTATGCGTCCTCGCTCTCAGGGGGCCCCATATCCACACCTTAAGATAATTTAAGGTCCTCTGCCCTTAAAAGCTTAACCGAGACTCGCACTCCCGGTTAAGGGGCCAGTAGTTTCCTTTTATCAGTTCCTGGGCCACCCCCTGATATTGGAGGAGGGCCAACTGTGCGAGCACAACCAGAAAGGGAGGCTATCACACAGCTACTATGCATACCGGGGCAAGATTTCACCCGTGCCGCTGCAAAGAGACGAGTGCGGATCATGCGCACCAACATGACCACTCTTACACAGATATAGATGACATTGCTACTTAGCAACATTCTGCCCAGCGACCGCAATGCCAATCTCCCCCTGCAAAAGTATCAGCTGGTTTTTGTCGTCCCGACATGGGTAAGTATGTATATGGTTCAACTGATTTCTGATATCATCTATTGTTTGCAGGGATCGCACCCACAAAGATACCCAGTGGACCTGAAGAAGTCCAACATGGCCCTGGGGTTTCCCAATCTGGTTACGGGCCTCTGTCGGCCCTACAGGGCGCCCGTTCCCCCCCAGCAAGTTCATGTCGTCGTGGCATAGGTAAGTATGCACATCGCTCAACTGATTTCTGATGTCATCTATTGTTTGCAGGGATCGTGCCCGCAAGACACCTAGTGGACCCGAAGAAGGCCAATAGGGTCTTGGAGTTGCAAGCTCTAATTACGGGTCTCAGTCAGTTCTACGGAGTACCTGTCACCTCCAGCAATGGCATCAGGCCCCCTACTAATCGAGCTTTCATCAAGAAGTACTGCGCCCCCAGACGGGCGCAGGGCGAGACACCACAGTAGCATTGGGATGGCCGGTAGCGGGCAATAGACACACCGCCACCACCTCTAGAGTTCACCTCAGCTCATCCATAAAAAGGTTAGAGCGTTGCCTACGACACATGGCCGACCAATAGACGACCAAGTCCAAAGCCAAAGGTAAGCAAAGTACTAGGTCCATGATCGACAAATCATTACGCGTCCAGCTCAAGACGTTAAAGAAGCGCTACTAGGAGGCAACCTAGTACCATTTGAATCTATGCTTGTTATTTGATCACTTTTTATAGTAGGACGCACCTAGTTGCTCATGATCCTGGGAATTTAAATAAAACAAGCGCAAGCTCGGAAGGTAGTCATACCTCACAAAATATATATATGTATGTGTCATACCCTAATTTCGTCCGGGGACCTTTGCTTGATGACATGCGACCATTCTTTGGTCCTTGTGAGGTGCTTGGCATCCATCATTAAGCAATTTGTGAAATTCCAGGACATGCCGAAAAACCAAAAAAATATTGATGCACAATCCGTAAGTTTCCGTGACACACCGGAAATCAAACGGAAGCATCGTTGCATAATTAAGTGAGGTTCCGTAACATTCCGTAAGTCAAAAGGGGGATGATTATGTAATCCGCAAGGTTCCGTAACATTACGGAAAGAAAACAAGTATCGTTACGGAATTCGTAAGTTTCCGTGACTTTACGGAAAAAGAATCACCAAAAAAGCAGAGGGGGGGTGTACTTAGTAAAAATGGGGGTGCAAATAGCACCCAGGCCCACTTGGGCCCTCTAGAATATTCCTCCAGAAGGCTGTTGCTTCTGGAGGAAGCAACCTGGCTCGCCTGGGCGAGCTGGGCGGCAACCACCTCCCCTATTTTGCTATAAATAGGGGAGGAAGTGAAGAAGAAAATGTTCAGCCCCTTTGGCACTTCTCTCTCTTTCGAATTTGCTTGGAAAAATCGTTTCCGTGAAGAAAATCTAAGCCGAGGCGCTTCCGAAACGTTTCCGTAACGTTTTCTGTGAAGAATTTCGCAAAGGTTTCAACCGTTCTTCGACGTTCTTCATTCGTTCTTCATCGTTCTTCGATCTTCAACGGGTAAGTACCTCGAACCAAGCTTTTCGATTCATTCTATGTACCCGTAGTGGTCCACATTGTGTTTCGTGCATTTTTATTCTCGTTTTGTTTACTTTTTATACCCCCCTGTTGACGTGCTTAAGCCATTTTACTTAAGTCATTTCTCGCTTAACTTAAAAATAAAATAAATTTCCACCGAACGTTTGAATTGTATTATCCATTAACTTCGGTTAAAATAAATTCCGACCGTTCGGTCGTGCCGTAACCACGTTGAAAAATCAAAAAGAGGTAAAAAATAATATAATAATCAAAAAGACATCATTTAGTAAAATAAAGCGGAAAATCAATCGGACGTTTTCTCTTTGGGATTTCTCATTCTTAATCGAATTGATTAATAACTAAAGTGAAACTAAGGCTAAAATCAACTCGCCTAGTCAAGCTCGTCCACAAAAATAGGCTTTTGAAGTTTGTCATTTCAATTTCTCACTAAGTAAAATGGATCATTTTTAAGGTCCAATGCCTTAAAATGATCACCTCTTAAAGTAAAAAAGAATCACTTGATAAAAAAGAACTACGTAGGTCTGATTTTCTCATCCCAAATTGAGGAATACGTAGGAGCAAAGGGAAACACCCTTGTCGACCACAAAAAGAGAAAATATAAAAAGGGTATAAAGGATATAGAGACATAAAAAGGGAACATAAAAAATCAAAGTCATGTTTGCACATTCGATTAAAGGCTGCCGTCCCTTGGGGCGGACGTGTGGGGTGCTAATACCTTCCCCGTGCGTAAATACAACTCCCGAACCTTTCACTTAAAAGTTCGTAGATCGCGTCTTTTCCGGTTTTTCCGACGTTTTCCTCAAATAAACGTTGGTGGCGACTCCGCGCGTATTCCTTTCGTGGAACACGCATCCCGCGAGTCACGCGTCGCCCTCCCGCGGAAGGGTAGGTTGCGACAGTTGGCGACTCCATTGGGGACTGTTTTTAGAGAGTTAGGCCATTTAATCTTGTGCAAATTTTGCCATGATTTACTCCTTTGTTGGCTTCCCCTTATTATGTTCTTGTATATATAACTCTTTGATGCTTTTAGTGCATTTTTTTTGTATGCATGAGGTAAATATTTATTCATTTGATGCACACAAACACTAACACTATTTGCACACACGGTGAGTTGAAAAAGGGCCCTATACCCGGGTTCGTGGGAACATAAGGAGTGGAGGTGAATCCGTGATCATGCTAGGTCTCCGACTTGCTTGATTACAGTGAACCCTCATCTAGAGTTTTTCTCTTTGAAAACATATTGTTGCTAGTAGTCCCTACTGCTGCAGTATGTTCTTCGAAGGGGATGATACCTCTAGAAACCATCAAGAGAGATATGACTACCTTGGGGGTTATCACTAAAAGCCTAGTTAGCTCTCTCCCTTATAGGTCCCTTAAATAGGGGCACGAGCAAACATGTTGCGTGCCATTTTTCACACTACCGTGCATAAGTATCATATACCCTTTTGCTTATGTTAAGTGAATATTGTCATACTGTGTACATTCCCGCATTGTGTCTTTTGCATAGGCATCGCATATGGGTTCTGTCTTGATCCCTTGTGTAAACAAACGAACGGAGGGTCCATATCACCTTCTTAATTGTACACATGGGGCACTGCGCCCCCAAATGCGCAAGTAAGAAGAGATAATGAACATATCGTTCCTGCATTCATATCATGCATCGCATAAGCATCTCTTCATAATATCATAATGAACATATCGTTCCTGCATTTGTCCGTTATCATATTCCAGCCTCACATTTTGCATGAGTCATTGCATCATCATATGCGTTCAACATACTTTTTGTTTGCTCATACATGATCCTTGTATTTTCCTCTACAAAACAAAAACAAAAAAAAAGGGAAGTACGAAAATTCACGCTGCATTCTTAGTTGCATATATTCGGTACCATGAGCCAACCATGTTGGGATCATAAACCCATTTCACTTAAAAACAAAATGATTGAACATGGTACCTAATGCATGTTTAACTAAGAAAGGATGTTTCTTCGGGCATCTCAATTTCATAATTACATTTTCCATGCATAGCTTAAAGTATGCCCGAGTCATTCATCCCTATGAGATGTTGTTGAAGTATTGGCGATCAGAATTGCCATTCCTTGGATTATAGGGTTGAACCAAGCTCATGCTTTTATAAAAAGGTTCATCAAGTCAAAATATGGAAGTAACCGTCTTGCAAAATTGGGGCAAAAGATGAATCGAGTCACATCACTGCTTCGTCTACTGCCAAACATATTTAGGATTGTTGATGTCCTTGTTACTTCCATTTTCACCTTGACAAAGATGTCATGGACCATGTTGAAAATCTAAATTGATTCAACCCCATATCCTGCGTAAAAATTTGCAATCTTCAACTGTACATCATTCGCATACATCCATGCTTTTCATTGGTTGCATTGCTCATTGCATTCTTTCCTTGAAAAATAAAATAAAATGAACTTATCAAAAAGAAAAGAACACGCTTTACGGCGCCCTTACCGAACTCGTACTAGAGCTAGAGTAATGGGTGAAGCAGAGAAGGTGAAAGAGAAGATGAAGGCCGAAAATGGAGGCCATAAAAGAGCAAATGGCCACAATGATGAAGGCCATGATGAGCATGAAGAAGATAATGGAAGCCAATGCGGTTATAGTTGCCGCTATTAGCGCTGTCGCTAAGGTGAACCCGATGCTCCCATCTGGCCTCAAGCAAATGAATCATCCAACCTCAAATATGGTAGGCAAAGATTTGGGAAGTACGGATGACCCCATGATGTGCAAATTCAAAACGAGCACGCCTTCCCATCATATGGATTGCCTCCCAACTATACACCACCCAATGTGGCATACACTCTCAATGAAAATCTCAATAACTCCACTCCGATACTCATTGAGAACCAATAACCTCAATCTGATCAGGCACATATCTCTCAAACCATGGGGGAGACACATGAAATTCCCCACCACAATCTAGCTGACTTCGAGCCTTGGCTCGGATATGCCACTGAAGGGCAAGCAGTTGGTGGTATACCCTTTGAAAACACTTTGGAGGGCCCTCAGTTTCGCCCGCAACTACAACCATTGCATTTTGCGGTGGGAAGAGCCCCTCCTGCTATGGCCGAAAAGGGAAAGTTGGATCATTTAGAGGAAAGGCTCAGGGCCATTGAAGGAGGTGAAGATTATGCCTTTGCTAACCCAAAAGAGTTATTCCTAGAACCCAATATCATCACCCCTCCCAAGTTCAAGGTGCTGGACTTTGACAAGTACAAGGGGACTACTTGCCCCAAGAACCATCTAAAGATGTATTATCGGAAGATGGGGGCATGCGCAAAAGATAAGGAATTACTGATACATTCATTCCAAGAAAGTCTTACTGGGTAGCTGTTACCTGGTACACTAACTTGGAACCTTCCCGAGTCCATTCTTGGAAGGACCTAGTGGTGGCCTTCGTTAGGCAGTGTCAGTATAATGTCTTCGGATAGGATGCAACTACAGAACATGTGCAAAAGGGGGGGCACAAATCTTTCAAAGAATACACCCAAAGGTGGAGAACCTGGCAGCTCAAAGTGGCACCTCAAAGATGAAAAAACGATGACAATGATAGTAGACACATTACCAGTATTCTACTATGGAAAAAGGTGGGCTACACACCTTCAAAGCTTTGAGGATTTGGTCTTTGCCAGTGAAAGGATCGATGTGGGTCTGAAAAAAGGCAAATTTGATCATCCTACTAGGACGACTGAGAAAACTGGGGCAAATAAAGAGGGTGAGGATGAGGGAGAAACCCATGCTGTGACTGCCATTCCTGTACGGCCAAGTTTCCCACCAACCCAACAATATCTTTACTCAGCCAATAACAAACCTTCTCCTTACCCACCACCCAGTTATCCACAAAGGCCATCCCTAAATCTACCACAAAGTCTGTCTACCGCACTTCCAATGACGAACACCACCTTTAGCACAAACCAAAAACACCAACCAAGAAGTGAATTTTGCAGCGAGAAAGCCTGTAGAATTCACCCCAATTCCAGTGTCCTATGCTGACTTGCTCCCATATCTACTTGATAATTCAATGGTAGCCATAACCCTAGCCAAGGTTCATCAACCTCCATTTCTCCGAGAATATGACTCGAACGCAACGTGTGCTTGTCACGGAGAAGCCCCGGGGCGTTCCATTGAGCATGGTAGGGCTCTGAAGCGTAAGGTGCAAGGTCTAATTGATGCGGGCTGGCTGAAATTTGAGGAGAATTGCGTGTAAATCCTGACATTGACAAGAGATGCCACACATGGGGCAATTCTGGAAGCTGTTGTTATGACTCATCAAGATTTCCAAGTTTATGCCATTATTGTAAACCACAGCTACAATGTTAAATGAAATGGATAAAGTTGATATCTTTGTCCCTCATCCTCTCACAAACGCATGTTTGCTTATTCAACTTTCACCGGAATGTGGGTGTAAGCCATTGGTCTGTTTGCTCAAGCAACCTGCGCTCCTGAGTGTTGACTTCCAAGACCGTTCAATCAGAGATTACTCATCTTGCACGTTGGTGGGGGTGCCGTAAAACAACGAGCAAAGTTCAAAACAAATAAGTTTCAAAATAAAAAATAAGTTTCAAAATAAAAAATAAAAAGACATTTGATTGACTGTGTTTTCAAGTAAAAACATAGACATTCATGTGACCTCATTTTGTCTTTTTAGAGAGAAGTGAGTTATCAAGAATAGGATGTTGGACAAATGGCCTCAGTTACCTTAAGAAAAAGGGGGGTTGAATTAAGATGCAAAGACTATTCCCCAATTGAACTATCAATCTCTCTTTTCGGATTAACAATGCACACAGGGATAACCCTTCCCTTGTGTTCAGGAATCCTCTACAACAAGAGACCCACAGTCTCTTAATCCCTTTTTCAGAAATAAGAAGAAGAGAAGAAGAGGTCTCTCGTAAAAGAGGTAGATTGTAAAATGAAGATCAATCAAAAATTCCTTATTGAATAAGCAAGTGGTTGACCATGGAATATTTTTGAGAGGAAAAGACATTTCAGTTCAGAAAAACTCTTGATCTTTCGAGAGGATAAAACTGTTTGGGCAATGAAAACTCTTTAAAACATTTAAATGGCCATTCATAAAACATTTGAATAGATATGTCTCTTGGAAATTATTTTCTGAAAATCCCCTCTGGTAATCAATTACAAGACTGATGTAATCGATTACAGGTTTTAAAAATTTGAATTAAAACATTTTCAACTACTGGTAATCGATTACCAGAGAGCAAATCTCAATTTGAAATGATAGAATTCTTTGGTCAAACCTTTTGTTTTTTCAATTTGGAAACTTCTTCCAAAAGATTCTAGAAATCAACTTGATCATATATCTTGACTTTCTTGGATTCTTGTCTTGAATAAAACTTAGAAGCACTTGATCCTTTAGCATCATCAAGACATCAAAACATCTTGCTTATACATAGGAGTCATTTGACTTAATCCATCAGCTGAAAAATCCTTCAACTATTTCTCGTCCTTGGAAAATTCTTTTTGCAAGAATCAATTGCGTCTTTCATTCTTCCTCACTACGAGGTTGTGAAAACAAGACAACAATTGGTACCTCTAAGCCCTACACTGGGGCAATGAAAGGCCCCATGCATAAACCTCAAACGAACCTAGGGGCAGATTAGAAGTTCTCACTCAATAGGTTCCCAGCTACAAGGTCATGACGAAAGACAACGATTGGTACCTCAAAGCCTTACACTGGGGCAATGAGGGGCACCGTGCATGAGCCTCAAGTGAACATAGGGGCCGATCAAAAGTTCTCACCCATCGATGTTTTTAACAAAAATAAAGGGGACAAACCCTAGGATTTCAATGGATTGATTAAACATCAAACGACTCCATTGCCGTCACTCCAAAATGGTCAAGTGACTAAATCAAAAAGAACATACACTCTGAGGGAGTTCCCGGAGAGATTTGCAAAAAGATAGGATGAGGTTGCATGAATTATCACCTTTTTCAAAAGGGTAGTCAATCTGTGTTTTCCAAAAAAAAAAAAAAAAAAAAAAATCAAATCAAAATCAAAATCACAAAATAGGGAAAGAATGCCATGAACATTGTACAACTTTCCATTACATTGCATTGTTTCATATAAAGTCCGCATTTACCCAAATTTCACAACAAAGGTTGCATGCATTTGCATCCCTCAAAATCATGTTAACTGCATAGATTCCCTACATCTAAATGTCCAAATCTTTTGAATTTGGGATGACCGGCTCTCTCAATGAGTCAATCTCTTGCTTTCTGATAAGGGTGGACCCTTGGGTACTAGTTACCCTCACCGTTGAGAGGACTACACGTCCTCGCCTTGAGAGGACTACACGTCCTCACCATCGGAGGGCTGCACGCCCTCACCTCCAGAGGACTACATGTCCTCGCCTTGAGTGGGCTACACGTCCTCACCTTGGGTACTAGTACCCTCACCTTAAGAGGGCTACACGCCCTCGCCATCAGAGGACTGCATGTCCTCACCTTCGTAGGGCTACATGCCCTCACCTTTAGAGGAATACACGTTGTCGCCAACAGAGGGCTGCACGCCCTCACCTTGAGAGGACTACACGTCTTCGCCAACAAAGGGCTGCATTCCCTCACCTTGAAGAGGACTACACATCCTCGCCAACAGAGGGCTGCACGCCCTCACCTCCAAAGGACTACACATCCTCGCCTTGAGAGGGCCGCACGCCCTCACCTTTAGAGGGCTACGTGTCCTCATTTTCAGTGTGCTCCACATCCACACCTTAAGAGGATTTAAGGTCCTCTGCCCTTAAATGCTTAACCGAGACTTTCACTCCCGGTTAAGGGGCCAGTAGTTTCCTTTTAACGGTTCCTAGGCCACCCCCTAATATTGGAGGAGGGCCAACTGTGCAAGCACAACCAGAAAGGGAGGCTATCACACAGCTACTATGCATACCGGGGCAAGATTTCACCCGTGCCGCTGCAAAGAGACGAGTGCGGATCATGCGCACCAACATGACCACTCTTACACAGATATAGATGACATTGCTACTTAGCAACATTCTGCCCAGCGACCGCATTGCCAATCTCCCCCTGCAAAAGTATCAGTTGGTCTGTGTCGTCCCGACATGGGTAAGTATGCATATGGTTCAACTGATTTCTGATACCTTCTATTGTTTGCAGGGATCGCACCCACAAAGACACCCAGTGGACCTGAAGAAGTCCAACAGGGCCCTGGGGTTTCCAGCTCTGGTTACGGGCCTCTATCGGCCCTATAGGGCGCTCGTCCCCCCAGCAAGCTCATGCCATCATGACATAGGTAAGTATGCACCTCCCCCAACTGATTTCTGATGTCATCTATTGTTTGCAGGGATTGTGCCCGCAAGACACCTAGTGGACCCGAAGAAGGCCAACAGTGTCTTGGAGTTGCCAGCTCTAAATACGGGTCTCTATCAGTTCAAGGGAGTGCCTGTTGCCCCCAGCAGGGTCATCAGGCCCCCCTACCAATCGAGTTTTCATCTAGAAGTGATGCGTCTCCAGGCAGGCGCAGGGCGAAACACCATAGCAGCCTGGGGATGGCCGGCAGCGGGCAACAGACGCACCGCCATCACCTCTAGAGTTCACCTCAGCTCATCCACAAAAAGGTTAGAGCGTTGCTTACAACCCATGGCCGACCAATAAGCGACCAAGTCCAAAGCCAAAGGTAAGCAAAGTACTAGGTCAGTGACCGACAAGTCATAAGGCGTCCAGCTAAAGACGTTAAAGAAGCGCTACTAGGAGGCAACCTAGTACCTTTTGAATCTATGCTTGTTATTTGATCACTTTTTATAGTAGGATGCACCTAGTTGCTCATGATCCTGGGGATTTAAATAAAACAAGCGCAAGCTCGGAAGGTAGTCATACCTCACAAAATATATATATGTATGTTTAGGTAGTGAAAATACCTTAGATATGCATGTATGTAAACAAAAATACTTCACAAAATATATATATGTATGTTTAGGTAGAGAGATACCTTAGATATGCATGTATGTAGCAAAAAGATACCTCACAAAATATATATATGTATGTTTAGGTAGCAAGATACCTTGGATATGCATGTATATAGCAAAAATACCTCACAAAAATATACACATGTTTAAGTAGCAAAATACCTCATGAAAAAAAAAATGAAAAAAAAAAAAAAACAAACAAGAAAAAGAAATAAACAAATGATAATGATAAAAAAGGAAAAAAAAAAGAAGGAGAAAAAAGAAAAAAATAAGTTATCTAGCTAAAAAAACCAACATGCTTTTGAAAGAGATGACTTCCAACTTTTTTTGGAAAAATTCACTGATCATAACTAGTTTTTGAAAAAATGTGTATACACCTGAAGGGTGAATGCTGTGAAATTTCCCCGGACGCCCGAAATGGACCCGGATGAATGCACAAATTGATAAAAGAACATATTTTGGAAACATTGGGTTGATTTAAAATAGAGGAAATGAATCCTGAGCCCTAGCATCACATGACCATAAAAGTTTGACACTTGAGTGTCCACATAGGTGCATGCGTGGCCAGTTTTGCATAAAGTTTCTAAATCATCAGTTTTGCATTTGTGTCATGGAAATAATGTGGGGCACCCCTTTTATCCTTGAACCAAACCAAACCCCGCCATGTATCATGCCCAATCATTCTACAAATCTTGAGCCAAAATCCTGACTCACCATAAACCTTGACCCAGGGTGAGAATGTCAATCCTTACTCTCGGAGACAAAAAAGAAGGAAAGGAAATTTCCAATCAATGAGAAAGCAAAAAAGAAAAGAAAGGAAATTCAAAGAGAAAGAAAAGAAGAGGAAAGGAAATTCCCAATCAAAGAGTGGGAGAAAGAAAAAAGAAAAGAAAGAAAATTCCCAACCAAAGAATGGGAAAAAGTAAAAAACAAGAAAGCTCCTGGTCAAAAAAACCAGAAGAAATGTGCAGAAAGGTCTTTGGACCAGACAATATCTGAACATATACAAAATTGTCACCAAATGAACAAAAAAGAAGGAAAGGAAACCATGACCTAAAGTGGTCTTCTCCCGCTAGCGACTTTTTCGCCCCACACTAAACAAAAACAGAAAAGGAAAAGCCAACAAAAAATCAAAAGCCAAAAACACACAAAAGCCGAAAGAAGAAACCACCAAAAGAACCCATTCCCAAGGGAAGCCCTATTGATCCATGATCACGCGTGTAATTTTTGATTTGATAGGAAATAATTCGCAAAGTTAAATCATGACATATCTATGGTTCGGAATTAGGATGAAACACTTACCTGTGCGAGATTGATACACTTTGAGTGGATTTCTTCTATTTTTGTCGAACCCAGTGTTTCCTCTAAATGGTCATTTAGAAACGAAATGCTAACATCCAAAATCTCATTTATGGTTATGGGGGATTTCATCAGCAGACTCTCCTTCCCCGATAGACGCATTGTTTTTCACTCAAAAAAGCATATGCTGCTCTAAATCAGTTGGAATATTTGTCTCCTTGCTAAAGCATGTTTGCATTTTAGTGGAGAAAACACCGAGACTTTTCAAGTCTCACAAGTTATCCAGAACTACGTAGGTCTGAGTTCCTCATTGGAGGATACGTAGGAGCAAGAGCCTCGCTTTTGTCGACCACACCACCTTTTGTTGCCATGACCCAAGAGCTGGTAGCCCGCGGAGACACCTTACGGTTATCCGCACCTCGTCATTCAGTGACCCGAAGTGTGATTGATGAGCAAAGGCCAGTGTGGTCATTTGCACCCTTTCCGGAGATGTCAACATCTTCTGGTCGAGACTTTTTCAAGTCTCACAAGTTATCTAGAACTACGTAGGTCTTAGTTCCTCATTGGATGATACGTAGGAGCAAGAGCCTTGCTTTTGTCGGCCGCCCCACAAGATCTGTCATACTGACCCTGAGGTCATATGACATGCGGAGACAAAATTTGGTCATTCCTCACCCCTTTGCCATTCAGACACAGTCATGTCCGATGGCACGCAGAGACAAAATTTGGTCATTCTGCACCCTTGTGTTATCCAGAGGCAGCGGGCCCGATGACACGCGGAGACACCTTACGGTTATCCGCACGCTTTTGCCATCCAGAGGCGGCGGGCCCGATGACACGCAGAGACAAAATTTGGTCATTCTGCACCCTTGTGTCATCCAGAGGCGGCGGGCCCGATGACACACGGAGATACCTTACGGTTATCCGCACCCTTTTGTCATCCAGAGGCGGCGGGCCCGATGACACGCAGAGACAAAATTTGGTCATTCTGCACCCTTGTGTCATCCAGAGGCGGCGGGCCCGATGACACGCGGAGATACCTTACGGTTATCCGCACCCTTTTTTCATCCAGAGGCGGTGGGCCCGATGACACGCAGAGACAAAATTTGGTCATTCTGCACTCTTGTGTCATCCAGAGGCGGCGGGCCCGATGACACGCGGAGATACCTGACGGTTATCCGCACCTTTTTGTCATCCAGAGGCGGCGGGCCTGATGACAAGCAGAGGCTAATATGGTCATTCTGCACCCTTGTGTCATCCAGAGGCGGCGGGCCCGATGACACGCGGAGATACCTTACGGTTATCCGCACCCTTTTGTCATCCAGAGGCAGCGGGCCCGATGACACGCGGAGATACCTTACGGTTATTCGCACCCTTTTGTCATCCAGAGGCGGCGGGCCCGATGACAAGCAGCGGCCAATGTGGTCATTCTGCACCCTTCGTCAATCACGGTCGACAAGCCCGTTGACACGCGGAGATTTACATCATCTTCCGCACTTACAAGATCTGTCATACTGACTTTTGAGTCATGCTGACGGGCGGAAATACCCGAGTGGTTATCCGTATAAACATTCTTTTGCTATCTGTAAGACAGAACGCTTGATAGCATGCAGAGACTGACATAGTCTTCTGCACCTTTTGTTCCTCCGGGAACAACAAGTCATTTGCATGCGGAAATTTTATGGTCACCCGCGACTCTCGTCAACCGAGAGGAACGAAATTAGTGTCATACCCTAATTTCGTTCGGGTACCTTTGCTTGATGACATGCGACTTTTCTTTGGTCCTTGTGAGGTGCTCGGCACCCATCATTAGGCAATTTGTGAAATTCCGGGAACAACAAGTCATTTGCATGCGGAAATTTTATGGTCACCCGCGACTCTCGTCAACCGAGAGGAACGAAATTAGTGTCTTATCTTTACTTTCCTTTTATTTCCAATAAAAGACAAGTAAAGAGGGGCAACTGTCATACCCTAATTTCGTCCGGGGACCTTTGCTTGATGACATGCGACCTTTCTTTGGTCCTTGTGAGGTGCTTGGCACCCATCATTAGGCAATTTGTGAAATTCCAGGACATGCCGGAAAACCAAAAAAAATATATGATGCACAATCCGTAAGTTTCCGTGACACACCGGAAATCAAATGGAAGCATCGTTGCATAATTAAGTGAGATTCCGTAACATTCCGTAAGTCAAAAAGGGGATGATTATGTAATCCACAAGGTTCCGTAACATTACGGAAAGAAAACAAGTATCGTTACGAAATTCGTAAGTTTCCGTAACTTTACGAAAAAAGAATCACAAAAAAAAAAGCAGAGGGAGGTGTACTTAGTAAAAATGGGGGTGCAAATAGCACCCAGGCCCACTTGGGCCCTCCAGAATATTCCTCCAGAAGGCTGTTGCTTCTGGAGGAAGCAACCTGGCTCGCCTGGGCGAGCTGGGCGGCAAGCACCTCCCCTATTTTGCTATAAATAGGGGAGGAAGTGAAGAAGAAAAGGGTTCAGCCCCTTAGGCACTTCTCTCTCTTTCGAATTTGCTTGGAAAAATTGTTTCCGTGAAGAAAATCTAAGCCGAGGCGCTTCCGAAACGTTTCTGTAACGTTTTCCGTGAAGAATTTCGCAAAGGTTTCAACTGTTCTTCGACGTTCTTCATTCGTTCTTCATCGTTCTTCGATCTTCAACGGGTAAGTACCTCGAACCAAGCTTTTCGATTCATTCTATGTACCCATGGTGGTCCACATTGTGTTTCGTGTATTTTTATTCTTATTTCATTTACTTTTTATACCCCTTTTGACATGCTTAAGCCATTTTACTTAAGTCATTTCTCGCTTAACCTAAAAATAAAATAAATTTCCACCGATCGTTTGAATTGTATTATCCGTTAACTTTGGTTAAAATGAATTCCGACCGTTCGGTCGTGCCGTAACCACGTTGGAAATCAAAAAGAGGTAAAAAATAATATAATAAAAAAAAAAACATCTTTTAGTAAAATAAAGCGGAAAATCAATCGGACATTTTCTCTTTGGGATTTCTCATTCTTAATTGAATTGACTAATAACTAAAGTGAAACTAAGGCTAAAATCAACTTGCCTAGTCAAGCTCGTCCACAAAATAGGTTTTTGAAGTTTGTCATTTCAATTTCTTACTAAGTAAAATGGATCGTCTTTAAGGTCCAACGCCTTAAAATGATCACCTCTTAAGTAAAAAAGGAATCACTTGATAAGAAAGAACTACGTAGGTCTGATTTCCTCATCGCAAATTGAGGAATACGTAGGAGCAAAGGGAAACACCCTTGTCGACCACAAAAAAGGAAAAATATAAAAAGGGTATAAAGGATATAAGGACATAAAAGGGAACGTAAAAATCAAAGTCATGTTTGCACATTCGATTAAAGGCTGCCGTCCCTTGGGGCGGACGTGTGGGGTGCTAATACCTTCCCCGTGCGTAAATACAACTCCCGAACCTTTCACTTAAAAGTTCGTAGATCGCGTCTTTTCCGGTTTTTCCGACGTTTTCCTCAAATAAACGTTGGTGGCGACTCCGCGCGTATTCCTTTCGTGGAACACGCATCCCGCGAGTCACGCGTCGCCCACCCGATGAAGGGTAGGTTGCGACAAAGATCAATCAAAATTCCTTATTGAATATGCAAGTGGTTGACCAAGGAATCTTTTAGAAAGGATAAGACATTTCAGTTCAGAAAAACTCTTAATCTTTTGAGAGGATAAAACTTTTTGGGCAATGAAAACTCTCTTTAAATTCGTGTTTCCAAGTCACCTTTGATGGCCATTCATAAACCATTTGAATAGATGTGACTCTTGGAAATTATTTTTTGAAAATCTCCTCTGGTAATCGATTACAAGACTTGTGTAGTTGATTACAGGCTTTAAAATTTGAATTAAAACACTCAATAAACTGCTGGTAATCAATTACCATCCATGTGTAATCAATTACACATTATAAATTTTGAATTCAAATTTCTAGTGACTGTTATAAACATTTTGAACTCCTGGTAATCGATTACCAGAGAGTAGATCTCAATTTAAAATGATTTAGATAGAATTCTTTGGCCAAACCTTTCGCTTTTTTAATTTGGAAACTTCTTCCTAAGATTCTAGAGATCAACTTGATCCTATATCTTGATTTTCTTGGATTCTTGGATTCTTGTCTTGAATAAAACTTAGAAGCATTTGATCCTTTGGCATCATCAAAACATCTTGCTTCTACATAGGAGTCATTTGACTTAATCCATCAACTGAAAAAAATCCTTCAACTATTTCTCGTCCTTGGAAAATTCTTTTGCAAGAATCAACCGCTTTTTTCATTCTTCCTTGCTACAAGGTTGTGAAAACAAAACAAAGATTGGTACCTCAAAGCCTTACACTGGGGCAATGAGGGGTATCGTGCATGAACCTCAAAGTGAACCTAGGGGCAGATTAGAAGTTCTCACCCAATAGGTTCCCTGCTACAAGGTCATGACAAAAGACAACAATTGGTACCTCAAAGCCTTACACTGGGGCAATGAGGGGCACCGTGCATGAGCCTCAAGTAAACCTAGGGGCAGATTAGAAGTTCTCACCCAATAGGTTCCCAACTACAAGGTCATGATGAAAGATAACAATTGGTACCTCAAAGCCTTACACTGGGGGAATGAGGGGCACCGTGCATGAGCCTCAAGCGAACCTAGGGGCATATCAAAAGTTCTCACCCGTCGACGTTTTTGAACAAAAAAAGGGGGGGACAAACTCGAGAATTTCAATGGATTGGTTAAACATCAAATGGCTCCATTGTCGTCACTCCAAAATGGTCAAGTGACTAAATCAAACAGAACATACACTCTGAGGGAGTTCCTAGAAAGATTTACAAAAGATAGGATAAGGTTGCATGAATTATCACCTCTTTCAAAAGGACAGTCAATCTGTGTTTTCCAAAAAAATTAAATCAAAATCAAAAATCACAAAATAGGGAAAGAATGTTATAAACATTGTACAACTTTCCATTACATTGCATTGTTTCATATGAAGTCCGCATTTACCAAATTTCACAACAAAGGTTGCATGCATCTGCATCCCTAAAAATCATGTTAACTGCATAGATTTCCTACATCTAATGTCCAACCTTTTGAATTTGGGATGACCAGCCCTCTCGATGAGTCGATCTCTTGCTTTCTCATAAGGGTGGCCCTTGGGTACTAGTACCTATCTTCTTTAGAGGACTTCACGTCCTCGCCTTCAGAGGACTTCACGTCCTCACCTTCAGAGGGCTACGCGCCCTCGCCTTTAGAGGGCTACACGCCCTCGCCATCAGAGGACTACACGACCTCACCTTCAGAGGACTACATGTCCTCACCTTCAGAGGACTACACGTCCTCGCCTTCGCCTTTTTAGGGCTACATGCCCTCACCTTCAGAGAACTACACGTCCTCACCTTCAGAGAACTACACGTCCTCACCTTCAGAGGACTTCACGTCCTCACCTTCAGAGGGTTACACACCCTCATCTTCATAGGGCTACACGCCCTCACCTTCAGAGGACTACATGTCCTCACCTTCAGAGGACTTCACGTTGTTAGTGCTTAGCTTTACTGAGTTTTAAAAGATTGGCTAAAATTTTGTTAAAACATAAGCACTTAGACAATGAAGAAAAGCTGGAGTTGCTGCACATGATGTCAAGGAATCAGATTGGGCTGCACAATGCACAAGGCAAGATAAAATGTCAAATGAAGAATTGAAGCTGCAGGATCCACGATGTCGGATACGATGTCCAGGACATCCTGCCCGAAAATACTGGACACATAAATCTGTTATATCTTTAACAGATTATTGTGCAGTTAGCAACAGATTAGACGCTCTATCTCTAGGAACGAATTAAAAGATAATTAAAGTTTGAATTACAAAATTGAATAGTTTCGTTCAGGGATTAGAGATTGAAGATAAAAACTAAAAGATAAAACTTTATCTTTTAGATCTTTAAGTGCAGATTTTCAGGAGAATGATAGATCTTATCCAGCGCAAGTTGTTACAGCCCAGATACGCACACTGCTATATAAACATGAAGGCTGCACGAGTTTTCTACCAAGTCCGAGATTGAAGAGTTATTTGTGAGTTTTGGGACTTGAGTGTTTTGTGAGCCACCTTGATGTTACCCTAACATCAAGTGTTGGACCTGAGTGTGTAGAGTTGATCTCTATTGTTCAGAGAGCAATCTCTGGTGTGTCTTTGATTTATTTGTAAACACGGGAGAGTGATTGAGAGGGAGTGAGAAGGGTTCTCATATCTAAGAGTGGCTCTTAGGTAGAGGTTGCATGGGTAGTGGTTAGGTGAGAAGGTTGTAAACAGTGGCTGTTAGATCTTCGAACTAACACTATTTTAGTGGATTTCCTCCCTGGCTTGGTAGCCCCCAGATGTAGGTGACGTTGCACCGAACTGGGTTAACAATTCTCTTGTGTTATTTACTTGTTTAATCTGTTCATACTGTCAAATATAATCTGCATGTTCTGAAGCGTGATGTCGTGACATCCGGTACGACATCTGTCATCGATATCAGAATTTCAATTGGTATCAGAGCGGGCACTCTAAATCACTGAGTGAGATCTAGGGAGATAAATTCTGATGAACATGGAGAAAGAAGGAGGACCAGTGAACAGACCACCTATTCTGGATGGAACCAACTATGAATACTGGAAAGCAAGGATGGTGGCCTTCCTCAAATCACTGGATAGCAGAACCTGGAAAGCTGTCATCAAAGGCTGGGAACATCCCAAGATGTTGGACACAGAAGGAAAGCCCACTAATGAATTGAAGCCAGAAGAAGACTGGACAAAAGAAGAAGACGAATTGGCACTTGGAAACTCCAAAGCCTTGAATGCCCTATTCAATGGAGTTGACAAGAATATCTTCAGACTGATCAACACATGCACAGTGGCCAAGGATGCATGGGAGATCCTGAAAACCACTCATGAAGGAACCTCCAAAGTGAAGATGTCCAGATTGCAACTATTGGCTACAAAATTCGAAAATCTGAAGATGAAGGAGGAAGAGTGTATTCATGACTTTCACATGAACATTCTTGAAATTGCCAATGCTTGCATTGCCTTGGGAGAAAGGATGACAGATGAAAAGCTGGTGAGAAAGATCCTCAGATCTTTGCCTAAGAGATTTGACATGAAAGTCACTGCAATAGAGGAGGCCCAAGACATTTGCAACATGAGAGTAGATGAACTCATTGGTTCCCTTCAAACCTTTGAGTTAGGACTCTCGGATAGGACTAAAAAGAAGAGCAAGAACCTGGCGTTCGTGTCCAATGATGAAGGAGAAGAAGATGAGTATGACCTGGATACTGATGAAGGTCTGACTAACGCAGTTGTGCTCCTTGGAAAACAGTTCAACAAAGTGCTGAACAGAATGGACAGGAGGCAGAAACCACATGTCTGGAACATCCCTTTCGACATCAGGAAAGGTAGTGAATACCACAAAAAGTCAGATGAAAAGCCCAGTCACAGCAAAGGAATTCAATGCCATGGGTGTGAAGGCTATGGGCACATCAAAGCTGAATGTCCCACCCATCTCAAGAAGCAGAGGAAAGGACTTTCTGTATGTCGGTCTGATGATACAGAGAGTGAACAAGATAGCGATTCTGACAGAGATGTGAATGCACTCACTGGGAGATTTGAATCTGATGAAGATTCAAGTGATATTGAAATCACTTTTGATGAGCTTGCTATATCCTATAGAAAACTATGCATCAAAAGTGAGAAGATTCTTCAGCAAGAAGCACAACTGAAGAAGGTCATTGCAAATCTGGAAGCTGAGAAGGAGGCACATGAAGAGGAGATCTCTGAGCTTAAAGGAGAAGTTGGGTTTCTGAACTCTAAACTGGAAAACATGACAAAATCAATAAAGATGCTGAATAAAGGCTCAGATGTGCTTGATGAGGTGCTACAGCTTGGGAAGAATGTTGGAAACCAGAGAGGGCTTGGGTTTAATCATAAATCTGCTGGCAGAATAACCATGACAGAATTTGTTCCTGCCAAGAACAGCACTGGAGCCACGATGTCACAACATCGGTCTCGACATCATGGAACGCAGCAGAAAAAGAGCAAAAGAAAGAAGTGGAGGTGTTACTACTGTGGCAAGTATGGTCACATAAAGCCCTTTTGCTATCATCTACATGGCCATCCACATCATGGAACTCAAAGTAGCAACAGCGGAAGGAAGATGATGTGGGTTCCAAAACACAAGATTGTTAGTCTTGTTGTTCATACTTCACTTAGAGCATCAGCTAAGGAAGATTGGTACCTAGATAGCGGCTGTTCGAGACACATGACAGGAGTTAAAGAATTCCTGGTGAACATTGAACCTTGCTCCACTAGCTATGTGACATTTGGAGATGGCTCTAAAGGAAAGATCACTGGAATGGGAAAGCTAGTCCATGATGGACTTCCTAGTCTGAACAAAGTACTGCTGGTGAAGGGACTGACTGCAAACTTGATCAGCATCAGTCAGTTGTGTGATGAAGGATTCAATGTAAACTTCACAAAGTCAGAATGCCTGGTGACAAATGAGAAGAGTGAAGTTCTAATGAAGGGCAGCAGATCAAAGGACAACTGTTACCTATGGACACCTCAAGAAACCAGTTACTCCTCCACATGTCTATCCTCCAAAGAAGATGAAGTCAAAATATGGCATCAAAGATTTGGACATCTGCACTTAAGAGGCATGAAGAAAATCATTGACAAAGGTGCTGTTAGAGGCATTCCCAATCTGAAAATAGAAGAAGGCAGAATCTGTGGTGAATGTCAGATTGGAAAGCAAGTCAAGATGTCCCACCAGAAGCTTCAACATCAGACCACTTTCAGGGTGCTGGAACTACTTCACATGGACTTGATGGGGCCTATGCAAGTTGAAAGCCTTGGAGGAAAGAGGTATGCCTATGTTGTTGTGGATGATTTCTCCAGATTTACCTGGGTCAACTTTATCAGAGAGAAAGCAGACACCTTTGAAGTATTCAAAGAGTTGAGTCTAAGACTTCAAAGAGAAAAAGACTGTGTCATCAAGAGAATTAGGAGTGACCATGGCAGAGAGTTTGAAAACAGCAAGTTTACTGAATTCTGCACATCTGAAGGCATCACTCATGAGTTCTCTGCAGCCATTACACCACAACAAAATGGCATAGTTGAAAGGAAAAACAGGACTTTGCAAGAAGCTGCTAGGGTCATGCTTCATGCCAAAGAACTTCCCTATAATCTCTGGGCTGAAGCCATGAACACAGCATGCTATATCCACAACAGAGTCACACTTAGAAGAGGGACTCCAACCACACTGTATGAAATCTGGAAAGGGAGGAAGCCAACTGTCAAGCACTTCCACATCTTTGGAAGTCCATGTTACATTTTGGCAAATAGAGAGCAAAGGAGAAAGATGGATCCCAAGAGTGATGCAGGAATATTCCTGGGATACTCTACAAACAGCAGAGCATATAGAGTATTCAATTCCAGAACCAGAACTGTAATGGAATCCATCAATGTGGTTGTTGATGACCTAACTCCAGCAAGAAAGAAGGATGTCGAAGAAGATGTCAGAACATCGGGAGACAATGTAGCAGATACAGCTAAAAGTGCAGAAAATGCAGAAAACTCTGATTCTGCTACAGATGAACCAAACATCAATCAACCTGACAAGAGTCCCTCCATTAGAATCCAGAAGATGCACCCCAAGGAGCTGATTATAGGAGATCCAAACAGAGGAGTCACTACATGATCAAGGGAGATTGAGATTGTCTCCAATTCATGTTTTGTCTCCAAAATTGAGCCCAAGAATGTGAAAGAGGCACTGACTGATGAGTTCTGGATCAATGCTATGCAAGAAGAATTGGAGCAATTCAAAAGGAATGAAGTTTGGGAGCTAGTTCCTAGACCCGAGGGAACTAATGTGATTGGCACCAAGTGGATCTTCAAGAACAAAACCAATGAAGAAGGTGTTATAACCAGAAACAAGGCCAGACTTGTTGCTCAAGGCTACACTCAGATTGAAGGTGTAGACTTTGATGAAACTTTCGCCCCTGTTGCTAGACTTGAGTCCATCAGATTGTTACTTGGTGTAGCTTGCATCCTCAAATTCAAACTATACCAGATGGATGTGAAGAGCGCGTTTCTGAATGGATACCTGAATGAAGAAGCCTATGTGGAGCAGCCAAAGGGATTTGTGGATCCAACTCATCCAGATCATGTATACAGGCTCAAGAAGGCTCTCTATGGATTGAAGCAAGCTCCAAGAGCTTGGTATGAAAGGCTAACAGAGTTCCTTACTCAGCAAGGGTATAGGAAGGGAGGAATTGACAAGACTCTCTTTGTCAAACAAGATGCTGGAAACTTGATGATAGCACAGATATATGTTGATGACATTGTGTTTGGAGGGATGTCGAATGAGATGCTTCGACATTTTGTCCAACAGATGCAATCTGAATTTGAGATGAGTCTTGTTGGAGAGCTGACTTATTTTCTGGGACTCCAAGTGAAGCAGATGGAAGACTCCATATTCCTCTCACAAAGCAAGTATGCAAAGAACATTGTCAAGAAGTTTGGGATGGAAAATGCCTGCCATAAAAGAACACCTGCACCTACTCACTTGAAGCTGTCAAAAGATGAAGCTGGCACCAGTGTTGATCAAAGTCTGTACAGAAGCATGATTGGGAGCTTACTATATTTAACAGCAAGCAGACCTGACATCACCTTTGCAGTAGGTGTTTGTGCAAGATATCAAGCCAATCCCAAGATAAGTCACTTGAATCAAGTAAAGAGAATTCTGAAATATGTAAATGGCACCAGTGACTATGGGATTATGTACTGTCATTGTTCAGATTCAATGCTGGTTGGGTATTGTGATGCTGATTGGGCTGGAAGTGCAGATGACAGAAAAAGCACTTCTGGTGGATGTTTCTATTTGGGAAACAATCTTATTTCATGGTTCAGCAAGAAGCAAAACTGCGTGTCCCTATCTACTGCTGAAGCAGAGTATATTGCAGCAGGAAGCAGCTGTTCACAACTAGTTTGGATGAAGCAGATGCTGAAGGAGTACAATGTCGAACAAGATGTCATGACATTGTACTGTGACAACATGAGTGCTATTAATATTTCTAAAAATCCTGTTCAACACAGCAGAACCAAGCACATTGACATTAGACATCACTATATTAGAGATCTTGTTGATGATAAAATTATCACACTGGAGCATGTTGACACTGAGGAACAAGTAGCAGATATTTTCACAAAGGCATTGGATACAAATCAGTTTGAAAAGCTGAGGGGCAAGCTGGGCATTTGTCTGCTAGAGGATTTATAGCAATTACTTCTGTCTGAACGTGCTCAAACGTTAATAGCACGTTCACTGCTGGGCCAAAACAAATTCGACCGTTGCTTCACACGTCCCTCTACATTCCTCATTCAAATTTACATTTTCGTGGTAATCTCGGTTTCATCAGCATTCCCCAACAGCTCTCAGAGATTTACGAAACCACTCCAAAGGCTCTGCTTCTCCATGGCTACCTCACCAAAAGAAACTTCATCTCCTGGTTCACCCTCTGTACCATCATCTCCATCATCCACCAAAGCACCATCAAACCAGGAACAACCTGAATTCAATATCCAACCCATACAAATGATTCCTGGTCCAGCCCCTGTTCCTGAGAAATTGGTTCCCAAAAGACAACAGGGAGTGAAAATTTCTGAAAACCCTAGCCTTGCAACAAGTCCTAGGGAAGTAGACACGGAGATGGATAAGAAGATCCGCAGTATTGTGAGTAGCATTTTGAAAAATGCTTCTGTCCCTGATGCTGATAAAGATGTTCCAACATCTTCCACCCCAAATGCTGAAGTCCTCTCTTCATCCAGTAAAGAGGAATCAACAGAGGAAGAGGATCAAGCCACAGAGGAGACCCCTGCACCGAGGGCACCAGAACCTGCTCCAGGTGACCTCATTGACCTAGAAGAAGTAGAATCTGACGAGGAACCCATTGCCAAACAGTTGGCACCTGGCATTGCAGAAAGATTACAAAGCAGAAAGGGAAAAACCCCCATTACTAGGTCTGGACGAATCAAAACTATTGCACAGAAGAAGAGCACACCAGTCACTCCTACCACATCCAGATGGAGCAAAGTTGCAATCCCTTCCAAGAAGAGGAAAGAAATTTCCTCATCTGATTCTGATGATGATGTCGAACTAGATGTTCCCGACATCAAGAAAGCCAAGAAATCGGGGAAAAAGGTGCCTGGAAATGTCCCTGATGCCCCATTGGACAACATTTCATTCCACTCCATTGGCAATGTTGAAAGGTGGAAATTTGTATATCAACGCAGACTTGCCTTAGAAAGAGAACTGGGAAGAGATGCCTTGGATTGCAAGGAGATCATGGACCTCATCAAGGCTGCTGGACTGCTGAAAACTGTCACCAAGTTGGGTGATTGTTATGAAAGTCTAGTCAGGGAATTCATTGTCAACATTCCCTCTGACATAACAAACAGAAAGAGTGATGAGTATCAGACAGTGTTTGTCAGAGGAAAAGGTATTAGATTCTCCCCTGCTGTAATCAACAAATACCTGGGCAGACCAACTGAAGGAGTGGTGGATATTGCTGTTTCTGAGAATCAAATTGCCAAGGAAATCACTGCCAAACAAGTCCAGCATTGGCCAAAGAAAGGGAAGCTTTCTGCAGGGAAGCTAAGTGTGAAGTATGCAATCCTGCATAGGATTGGCACTGCAAACTGGGTACCCACCAATCATACTTCCACTGTTGCCACAGGTTTGGGTAAATTTCTGTATGCTGTTGGAACCAAGTCCAAATTTAATTTTGGAAACTATATTTTTGATCAAACTGTTAAGCATTCAGAATCTTTTGCTGTCAAATTACCCATTGCCTTCCCAACTGTATTGTGTGGCATTATGTTGAGTCAACATCCCAATATTTTAAACAACATTGACTCTGTGAAGAAGAGAGAATCTGCTCTATCCCTGCATTACAAACTGTTTGAGGGGACACATGTCCCAGACATTGTCTCGACATCAGGGAAAGTTGCTGCTTCAGGTGCTGTGTCCAAGGATGCTTTGATTGCTGAACTCAAGGACACATGCAAGGTGCTAGAGGCAACCATCAAAGCCACCACCGAGAAGAAAATGGAGCTGGAACGCCTGATCAAAAGACTCTCAGACAGTGGCATTGATGATGGAGAAGCAGCTGAGGAAGAAGAAGAAGCAGCTGAGGAAGAAGAAGAAGCAGCTGAGGAAGAAGAAGATGCAGCAGAGGATACTGATGCCACCCCATGACCATCAGACCTTTATTTTTGCTTTTACTTTTACTAGTTATTGGTCTGTAATATTTGTACATTAATTTCATGCATTCTACTTTTGCCAAATTCTGTCTAAAAAGGGGGAGTAGTAGGATATTATAATGATTTATGATTTTGAGGGGGAGTAGTTTATGATTTTGAGGGGGAGTAGTATTGCTGCAAGCTACTAAAACTAGTAGCTACTGAAACTAGTAGCTGATAGAAGATGCTGCAGTAAGAGCATGGAGACAGGGGGAGCAGAAAGCTGATGTCACGTGAGATGTCTTGACATCCTGGAAAAGACTTGTAGATTTGCAACTTGCAGAATTTTGCTGTCACCACTACAGAGACTGCTGTGCTTGATAATGAACGTTGCTGATCCCACTTGCATAACTGCTCGTACCTGCTCAGGAAGTGTCTAAGTATGTTTTAGACAAAATTTGCCAAAGGGGGAGATTGTTAGTGCTTAGCTTTACTGAGTTTTAAAAGATTGGCTAAAATTTTGTTAAAACATAAGCACTTAGACAATGAAGAAAAGCTGGAGTTGCTGCACATGATGTCAAGGAATCAGATTGGGCTGCACAATGCACAAGGCAAGATAAAATGTCAAATGAAGAATTGAAGCTGCAGGATCCACGATGTCGGATACGATGTCCAGGACATCCTGCCCGAAAATACTGGACACATAAATCTGTTATATCTTTAACAGATTATTGTGCAGTTAGCAACAGATTAGACGCTCTATCTCTAGGAACGAATTAAAAGATAATTAAAGTTTGAATTACAAAATTGAATAGTTTCGTTCAGGGATTAGAGATTGAAGATAAAAACTAAAAGATAAAACTTTATCTTTTAGATCTTTAAGTGCAGATTTTCAGGAGAATGATAGATCTTATCCAGCGCAAGTTGTTACAGCCCAGATACGCACACTGCTATATAAACATGAAGGCTGCACGAGTTTTCTACCAAGTCCGAGATTGAAGAGTTATTTGTGAGTTTTGGGACTTGAGTGTTTTGTGAGCCACCTTGATGTTACCCTAACATCAAGTGTTGGACCTGAGTGTGTAGAGTTGATCTCTATTGTTCAGAGAGCAATCTCTGGTGTGTCTTTGATTTATTTGTAAACACGGGAGAGTGATTGAGAGGGAGTGAGAAGGGTTCTCATATCTAAGAGTGGCTCTTAGGTAGAGGTTGCATGGGTAGTGGTTAGGTGAGAAGATTGTAAACAGTGGCTGTTAGATCTTCGAACTAACACTATTTTAGTGGATTTCCTCCCTGGCTTGGTAGCCCCCAGATGTAGGTGACGTTGCACCGAACTGGGTTAACAATTCTCTTGTGTTATTTACTTGTTTAATCTGTTCATACTGTCAAATATAATTTGCATGTTCTGAAGCGTGATGTCGTGACATCCGGTACGACATCTGTCATCGGTATCAGAATTTCACACGTCCTCACCTTCAGAGGACTACACATCCTCGCCTTTAGAGGACTTGACGTCCTCACCTTCAGAGGGCTTCACGCCCTCGCCTACAAAGGACTGCGCGTCCTCACCTTCAATGGACTATACGTCCACGCCATCAGAGGGCTGCACGCCCTCGCCTTTAGAGGACTGCGCGTCCTCACCTTCAGAGGACTATACGTCCTCACCATCAGAGGGCTGCACGCCCTAACCTTCATAGTGCTACACGCCCTCACCTTTAGAGGACTACACGTCCTCACCTTCAGAGGGTTGCACATCCTCACCTTCAGAGGGCTGCACGCCCTTGCCATCAGAGGACTACACGTCCTCACCATCAAAGGGCTACACGTCCTCACCTTCAGAGGACTACATGTCCTCACCTTCATAGGGCTACATGCCCTCACCTTTAGAGGACTAGACGTCCTCGCCTTCAGAGGACTACACGTTCTCACCATTAGAGGGCTACACGCCCTCGTCTTTAGAGGACTACACGTCCTCACCTTCAGAGGACTACACGTCCTTACCTTTAGAGGACTACACGTCCTCGCCATCAGAGGGCTACACGTCCTCGCCATCAGAGGACTACACGTCCTCACCATCAGAGGGTTACACGCCCTTGACTTCGTAGGGCTACACGTCCTCGCTCTCAGAGGACTACACGTCCTTGCCTTCAGAGGACTATACGCCCTCACCTTCATAGGGCTACACGCCTTCACCTTTAGAGGACTAGACGTCCTCGCCTTCAGAGGACTACACGTCCTCACCATCAGAAGGCTGCACGTCCTCCCCTTCAGAGGGCTGCATGCCCTTGCCATCAGAGGACTACACATCCTCACCATCAGAGGGTTGCACATCCTCACCTTGAGAGGACTACACGTCCTCACCTTCATAAGGCTACATGCCCTCACCTTTAGAGGACTAGACGTCCTCGCCTTTAGAGGACAACACGACCTCACCATCAGAGGGCTACACGCCCTCGCCTTTAGAGGACTCCACGTCCTCACCTTCAGAGGGCTACACCCCCTCATCTTCAGAGGACTACACGTCCTCACTTTCAGAGGGCGGCACGCCCCCGCCTTCAAAGGGCTACACGCCCTCACCTTTAGAGGACTATACGTCCTCGCCTTGAAAAGGATGCATGCCCTCACCTTCAAAGAACTACACGTCCTCGCCTTCAGAGGGCTACACGCTTTCACCTTTAGAGGGCTACATGCTCTCGCCTTCAGTGGGCTCCACATCCGCACCTTAAGAGAATTTAAGGTCCTCTGCCCTTAATGCTTAACCGAGATTTGCGTTCCCAGTTAAGGGGCCAGTAGTTTCCTTTTATCAACTCCGGGGCCATCCCCTGATCCCGGAGGAGGGCCAACTATGCGAGCACAACCGGAGAGGGAGGCTATCACGCAGCTACTATGCATACCGGGGCAGGATTTCACCCGTACCATTGTAAAGAGACGAGTGTGGATCATGCGCACCAACATGACCACTCTTACATAGATATAAATGATGTTGCTACTTAGCAACATTCTGCCCAGCGACCGTAATGCCGATCTCCCCCTACGGATGTATCAGTAGGTCTGTGCCGTCCCGACATAGGTAGGTATGCATTATTTCCATCTGATTTCTAATACCATCTACTATTTGCAGGGGTCACACCCACAAGACACCCAGTGGACCCGGAGAAGTCCAATAGGGCCCTGGGGTTTCCAGTTCTGGTTACGGGCCTCTATCAGTCCTACAGGGTGCCCATACCCCCCCCCCCCCCCGGCAAGGTCACACCATCATGACATAGGTAAGTATGCATATGCTTCAACTGATTTTTAATGCCATCTACTATTTGCAGGGGTTGCGCCCGTAGGACACCCAGTGAACCTGGAGAAGTCCAACAGGGTCCTAGGGTTTCTAGCTCTGATTACGAGCCTCTGTCAGTTTTACAGAGTGCCTGTCACCCCCAGCAAGGTCATCAAGCCCCCATTAACCGGGCTTTCATCAAGAAGTACTGTGCCCCCAGGCAGGCGCAGGGCGAGACACCACAGCAGCATTGGGATGGTCGGTAGCGGGCAATAGACGCACCACCACCACCTCTAGAGTTCACCTCAGCTCATCCAAAAAAAGGTTAGAGCGTTGCCTATGACACATGGCCGACCAATAGGCGACCAAAGTCCAAAGCCAAAGGTAAGCAAAAGTACTAGGTCCGTGACCGACAAGTCATCAGGCGTCCAGGTCAAGACGTTAAAGAAGCGCTACTAGGAGGCAACCTAGTACCTTTTGAATCTATGCTTGTTATTTGATCACTTTTTATAGTAGGACGCACCTAGTTGCTCATGATCCTAGGAATTTAAATAAAACAAGCACAAGCTCAGAAGGTAGTCATACCTCACAAAATATATGTATGTGTGTTTAGGTAGCAAGATACCTTGGATATGCATGTATATACCAAAAATATCTCACAAAATATATATATGTATGTTTAGGTAGCAAGATACCTTGGATATGCATGTATATAGAAAAAATACCTCACAAAACATATATATGTATGTTTAGGTAGCAAGATACCTTGGATATGCATGTATATAGCAAAAATATCTCACAAAACATATATATGTATGTTTAGGTAGCAAGATACCTTGGACACGCATGTATATAGAAAAAATACCTCACAAAAATATACACATGTTTAGGTAGCAAAATACCTCATGAAAAGAAAAAAACAAAAACAAACAAGGAAAAGAAATAAACACATGATAAAAAGGAAAAGCGAAAAAAGAAAAATAAGTTGTCTAGCTAAAAAACCAACATGCTTTTGAAAAGATATGACTTCCAGCTTTTCTTTGAAAAAAAATTCACTGATCATAACCAGTTTTTGAAAAAAAATGTGTGTACACATTTGAAGGGTAAATGCTGTGAAAGTTTTTCCGAACACCCAAAATAGACTCGGATGAATGCACATATTGATAAAAGAACATATTTTGGAAACATTGGGTTGACCAAAATAGACAAAATGAGTTATGAGCCCTAGCATCACATGACCAAAAAAATTTCGACACTTGAGTGTCCACATAGGTGCATGCATGACTAGTTTTGCATAAAATTTCCAAATCATCATTGTTGCATTTGTGTCATGGAATTAATGTGGGACATCCCCTTTTATCCCTGAACCAGACCAACACTCTGACATATATCATGTCCATCTGTTCTACAAGCCTTGAGCCAAAGTCCCAACTCACCATAAACCTTTCCCTCGGAAGAAAACAAAAAAAAGATGAAAAGTTTCCAATCAAAAGAGTGGGAGAAAACAAAAAAAAAAAGAAAATTCCCAATCAAAGATTGAGAGAAAGCAAAAAAAAAAAAGGAAAGAAAATTCTCGATCAAAGATTGGAAGAAAACAGAAGAAATATACAGAAAGGTCTTTGGACCGAACAATATCTGAACAATACAGAATTGTCACCAAGTAAACAAGAAAAAGAAAGGAAACCATGACCTAAAGTGGTCCTCTCCCTTTGATTACCAACCAAAATCCTGTGCGCTAGCGACTTTCTCGCCGCGCACTAAACAAAAACAAAAACAAAAAAAATGGAAAAGGCAAGAACACTCAGAGCCAAATTTCCCACCAAATGAACCCATTCCCAAGAAAAAGTCCCATTGATCCATGATCACGCATGTAATCTTTGATTTGATAGGAAATGATTTGCAAGATCAAGTCATGGCATATCCATGGTTCGGAATTATGACGAAACACTTACCTGTGTGAGATTAATACACTTCGAGTGATTTTCTTCTATTTTTGTTGAACCCAGTGTTTCCTCTAAATGGTCATTTAGAACCAAAATGCTAACATCCAAAATCTCATTTGTGGTTATGAGAAGATTTCATCAGCATACTCCCCTTCCCCGGTAGACACATTTTTTTCATCCGAAAAGCATATGTTGCTCTGATTAGTTGGAAGTTTTCTCTCTTTACTAAAGCATGTTCGCATTTTACTGAAGAAAACACCGAGACTATTTTTAGTCTCACAAGTTATCTAGAACTACGTAGGTCTGAGTTCCTCATTGAGGATACGTAGGAGCAAGAGCCTCGCTTTTTTCGGCCGCCCCACAATCTCTGTCATACTGACCTTGGAGTCATGCGACAAGTAGAAATACCCTAACGGTTATCCGTATAAACTTTTTGCAATCTATAAGACTCAAAGCATGATAGCACGCAGAGACTAACGTCATCTTCTGCGCCTTTTGTCATCTAGAGGCGGCAGGCCCGATGACATACGGGAACCATTTGGTCCCGCACTTTCTTTTGCTATCTATAAGACTCAAAGCATGATAGCACGCAGAGACTAACGTTGTCTTTTGTGCCTTTTGTCATCCAGAGGCGGCGGGCCCGATGACATGCGGGAACCATTTGGTCCCACACCTATTCACTATCTATAAGACTCAAAGCATGATAGCACGCAGAGACTAACGTCGTCTTCTACGCCTTTTGTCATCCAGAGGCGGCGGGCCCGATGACATGTGGGAACCATTTGGTCCAGCACTTTCTTTTGCTATCTATAAGACTCAAAGCATGATAGCACGCAGAGACTAACATCGTCTTCTGCGCCTTTTGTCATCCAGAGGCGGCGGGCCCGATGACACGCGGGAACCATTTGGTCCCACACTTTTAAAATACTTTTGCTATCTATAAGACTCAAAGCATGATAGCATGCAGAGACAAACGTCGTCTTCTGTGCCTTTTGTCATCCAGAGGCGGCGGGCCCGATGACATGCGGGAACCATTTGGTCCCGCACTTTCTTTTGCTATTTGTAAGACTCAATGCATGATAGCACGCAGAGACTAATGTCGTCTTCTGCGCCTTTTGTCATCCAGAGGCGGCGGGCCCGATGACACGCGGGAACCATTTGGTCCCACACTTTTAAAATACTTTTGCTATCTATAAGACTCAAAGCATGATAGCACGCAGAGACTGACGTCGTCTTCTGCGCCTTTTGTCATCCAGAGGCGGCGGGCCCGATGACATGCGGGAACCATTTGGTCCCGCACTTTCTTTTGCTATCTATAAGACTCAAAACATGATAGCACACAGAGACTAACATCGTTGATCGAGGCCGTACCCGAATCAAATAAACATGAAAATGTAGTAACTAGGAAGTGATCCTAGGTCGTTTCCCAACGAGCAATGATAAACCAAATGTTCATAATACACTTGCAGTAACAGTAGCGATTGGGGGGTTTGTCTATTTTGTGATTTAAAGGACAGAACAAGTAAACTGGAATACGAAACTACTAATATTAAAAATGGGTTGTTTCCTCTGATTCAGAAGCCATTCTCTTATCCTGGGTTATGGAGAATTCGTCCCTAACAGTTAACCACTTAATCCAACCCTATTTCAATTTACTAAGCGAAATCAACTTAGGGTTGTCAATACGTGATTAGGCAACACATACGCCAGTTAGCCCTTCGTCCATTAAGTATGAACGCAAGTTAGGCTCAGAAGCAATTAATCGAACACGAAGCATGCACTAATTAATGTTCATGAATTTGGGTTAACTGGTGAAGGGGAAACTGCCAGGAAGCCACATTATAAGCGAAACCTCAAAGAGAGTTGGGCTTCGTCCTCAAAAGGAAACAACACCAGAAAATCTAGCCTTCCATAGATTCAAACAGAAAACGCAATTGAAACTAAAAGAAGAAACGTAAATGAAGCAGAAACGTAAATGAAAGTAGAAGAAGAAACAAGAACGAAATTGTTACTAGAAGCAGAAAATGGAAAATTGCATTAAGAACCAAACAGTAGCATTCAAGCAGAAAAACCTAAAACCTCAACAAAGCTCTGAATAATGAATAACATAACAAAATAGCCTTGCACGAATCCCAAGGCTGTTATTTAAAAAGAGTCACTCAAAGTCACTGGGCCCTATTATAATACTCTGGCCCAAAACGAAATAAACACTGAACCACATAAAATAAAATTGCGAAATTTACTAATTAGAAATTAACTAAGGTAAGCGCTGTTTTATTTGCCCTCTTCAAGTCCACAACCAAAATCCGGATTAAGCTCAATGTTTCATTAATTCCTGAAATTAGATTAAAAATATCAAATTAGCTAAATGAGCCCAAATAATAAAACTGCCTAATTAATTGACAATTAAGACCAATCAGTAATTAAAATGGTGCAAAAAGGGTTTAGAAAATAGAAGAAAATGATGGCACATCAAAACCCCCCATACTTAGCCTTTTGCACTCCTGGGCAAAATGAAACAAAGAACAAAATCCAAGGATATCAAAGAGAGACAAACGAAAACATTCACATATTTCTCAATGAACATCAAGGAATGAAAGGAATGGGTAACATCTAACATAAGGAGATCCGAAAAGTAAAGACATTCATGAAAATCATCCAAGCAACCCAATCATGGCAAAATAGTTAATCAGCTCAAGAATGAAAAGTGATAAAGCCTCACAAGATATACACTCTATCTCTCAAGTGTCTAGGCTACTATTTACCCTCAAAGCACCCATGAAAACAAACACCACATAAACTTGGCAAGATTCTAAAATTGACAATCAACCCATAAACACAAGCACATGAGGATCAAAAGGTCTTTTAAGGTTGTAATGGAGCGAAGGACAAGGTATGGAAAAATATGGAATAAGTGGCTGAATCCCAAAGGAATAGAGGAGCAATGGGGAATAAGTGCATATTAAGAAAAATTAAGAAAATAAAAAGAAGTAAAGATAAAATTTAAACATAAAGAGTAGAACCAAGAGTCTCATCATTCTTTTGTCATTTAAGATCTTATTCACTCAACTTTATTGCTTTTCTTTTTCTTTTTCTATTTTTTTTGTTTGTTTGTTTTTTTTTTTTACGTACGTAGCCTTTGAGAAACAACATCTCATTCAGCATGTCCAACATTTAACCAATATACAATGTACATCAAGTATGGCCCAACATACATCATGAAGCATAGCCAACAAAACATGTTATCCAATGAAACAAAAAGCCCCCACACTTATTCCCAAAACAATTCCAAAGCTCCAAAATTTCTTAAGGATATGGTGATATCATGGTTTTTCATTTAAGGCTTGTAGTGAGCTTCAAAACAAGGAAAGGGAAACAAGGCTCAAAAGGGCTATCAAAGGAATTAATTCAAGGTAAGTCCATTTGGCTAGAAGCTTATGAGAACAAAATTGCCTCAATCATTTCCAAATATGCATGTGAATTAGGAAGCATCAACGAGAATCAAGCCAAGGCTATTGTGCAAGCAATCAATGGGGCAAAACACACCAAATGATTATGATGATGGATGGCTCAAATTCTCACAAAGGTAAACTCATCACTTTCAAATTGAGCTTTCAAAACTATCATGACATGTAGAGGAGAATCAAGGATTTCAAGTCACAAAATGTCAAGAACTTTTATTTTCAAAACAATTACCCATTTCTTGAACATATCCTATAATTCAAAGAAAAACATGCAAAGTCGTACATGCACACAAAATTGACCCTAAATATTAAACTAGAAATCCGACGAAACTAACAACATTAACAAATTAACACAACTAACAAATTAACAAAACCAACAAAACTAGCAAAACCAAAGAACACTCCCCCCCCCCATACTTAAACAACACATTGTCCTCAATGTAGCACAATTAAAAGATTAAAAACAATTAAATCATCAAATAGAATCGGACAAGTGTAATAAAAGCAAAGAAGGAGACAGGAAAAGAAAAACTCCCTAAGTCATGGTGGAGGAAGAGTAGGGTGGAGTAAGGAAGTCTCTTCCACCACTGCGTCCACTAAAGAAGGGTTCATGAGGAATGGCTTAAGTCGATGTTCGTTGACCTTGAAGCTCTTGTTTGTGGAGTCTCTTTTGATCTCAATTGTACCATAAGGAAAAACATTAGTAACAACAAAAGGACCAATCCACTTAGACCTCAACTTACCACTCATGAGTCCAGGCCTAGAATTATACAATAACACTTTTTGCCCAACCATGAAGTCCTTCTTAACTATCATGCTATCATGGAACTTCTTGGTCTTTTCTTTGTAGAACTTGGCATTCTCGTAGGCTTCTAGGCGGATTTCATCTAACTCACTCAGTTGCAACTTTCTTTCCACACCAGCTTGATCCATAGAGAAGTTGCAAGTCTTCACTGCCCAGTATGCCATGTGCTCAATTTCCACTGGAAGATGACATGCCTTTCCAAAGACAACCCGATAAGGAGACATTCCTATGGGTGCTTTGTAGGCAGTTCGATGTGCCCAGAGAGCATCATCAAGCCTGGTACTCCAATCTTTCCTGCTTGGCTTCACAATCTTCTCTAAAATTCTCTTGATCTCCCTATTAGAAATTTCTGTCTGTCCATTGGTCTGGGGGTGGTATGGTGTGGATACCCTGTGTACCACCCCATACTTTTTAAGCAGGGCATGCATTGTTCTGTTGCAAAAATGGGTTCCTTGATCACTAACAATTGCTTTAGGTACTCCAAACCTACAAAACAGATTAGACCTGACAAAATCTGCAACAACTTTAGCATCATTAGTTCTAGTGGGCTTGGCTTCCACCCATTTTGAAACATAGTCAACTGCAACGAGAATGTAAACATAACCAAAAGAGACAGGAAAAGGGCCCATGAAATCTATACCCCAGACATCAAACACCTCACAGAATAGCATAGGTTGCTGAGGCATTTGTTGTCGCCATGTAAGTGTATTTCCTGCTCTCTGACACTGCTCACAAGTGCTGCAGATCTTCCATGCATCTTTAACGATGGTGGGCCAATAAAAACCACAATCAAGCACTTGGTGAGCTGTCCTTTGAACACCCAGATGACCTCCCAATGCGGAAGAATGATAGAACTGCAGGACTGAGTCAGTCTCATGATCTGGAATGCACCGTCCAATGACCTGATCACTGCACAATTTCCACAAGTAGGGGTCATCCCAAATAAAATGCTTAGCATCACTTTTAATTTTATCTTTTTGGGCCTTAGATGCTAAGGGAGGAAAAACAGAAGCAACTAAATAATTGACAATGTTAGCAAACCAGGGAGTAGAAAGAGAGCTAGAAATACTATACAGTATATACAAATGATCATCCGGGAAATCATCCCGAATGGGTGAATCTGCATCTGTTACCCGTTCAATCCGACTCAAATGATCAGCAACTAAATTTTGTGCTCTGCTCCTATCACAGATATCCAAGTCAAACTCTTGGAGCCAGAGCACCCATCGGATCAACCTAGGCTTAGAATCAACCTTCTTCAACAAGTACTTTAGAGCTGCATGGTCAATATAAACAATAATGTGGGTACCAAGCAAATAAGATCGAAATTTTTCAAGAGCAAAAACTATGGCTAGAAGCTCCTTCTCAGTGGTAGTATAATTCGCTTGGGCAGCATCTAAAGTCCTAGAAGCATAGTATATCACCCTGGACAATTTATCAATTTTCTGAGCAAAGACAGCCCCCAATGCATAATTTGATGGATCACACATAAGCTCAAAAGGGGTTGTCCAATCGGGTGCCTGGATAATGGGGGTAGTAGTCAGCGCTCTTTTGAGGCAATCAAAAGCCTCTTTGCATCTGTCATTAAAGTCAAACTCCACCTCCTTTTGCAACAAGTTGGATAGTGGAAGGGCTACTTTGCTAAAATCCCTTATAAAGCGCCTGTAGAATCCTGCATGACCAAGAAAAGATCGCACCTCTCGCACACAAGAGGGGTAAGGCAATTGTTAAATAACAAAAATTTTTGGAGGATCTACTTCAATACCCTTATTGGAAATAATGTGGCCTAAAACTATACCTTGCTCAACCATAAAATGACATTTTTCAAAATTTAGAACAAGGTTAGTTTCAATGCATCTATTCAAAACTTTTTCCAAACTATCCAAACAACCATCAAACGAGGATCCATACACAGTGAAATCATCCATAAACACCTCTATGCAATTTTCTAAGAAATCACTGAAAATACTAATCATGCACCGTTGGAAGGTACCAGGGGCATTGCACAGGCCGAAAGGCATCCTCCTATAGGCAAAAGTGCCGAAGGGGCAAGTGAATGTGGTATTTTCCTGATCCTCAGGAGCAATAGTAATTTACATATAACCAGAAAAGCCATCAACGAAACAATAGTGAGATTTACCTGCCAGGCGTTCAAGCATCTGGTCAATGAATGGCAGGGGAAAATGGTCCTTTTTGGTAACCTGGTTTAGCCTCCTATAGTCAATGCAAACTCTCCAATTGTTCTGCACCCAAGTAGCAATCAACTCCTCCTTCTCATTTTTTATCACTGTGAGGCCGGTCTTCTTCGGGACTACCTGGACGGGACTCACCCATTGGCTGTCGGAGATAGGATAAATGATTCCAACTTGCAAAAGCTTGGTTATCTCCTTCTTCACTACATCAAGAATCACCGGGTTGAGTCTTCTATTGTGGCTGTCTTACTGGTTTAGCTCCATCCTCTAAATTTATTCGATGCATACATGTGGATGGGCTAATACCAGGAATATCCGCCAGGGTCCAGCCTATAGCCTTCTTATGCTTCTTGAGAACAGACAACAACTTCTCCTCTTGCTCACCAGCAAGGGAGGCAGATATAATCACTGGAAAACTTTTGTTATCATCCAAGTAAGCGTATTTTAAATTTGATGGCAGAGGCTTCAATTCTAGTGTGGTCGGCTGGATAGTGGTAGAAGGAGATGGTTTCTCAGGCTGTACATCATAAAGAAAGTCAGAGGTATGTGTACTTCCTGAAACATGGTTAGTCCTATCTAACTCTATAAAATCAATCTCGAGAGGTAAAACGCCACCACCAGACATGCAATCAATATCACTTTCAGATTCACTCTCAGCATCAAATTCAGACATATGATCAAGTACAATTTTAGACTCAATGCATGAAGAGTGAGAGGCATGCAGATTAGAGTAAAGATCAGTCATGTATTCATCAACAACATGGTCAATTATTTTAGCACGAAATACAGAAAGATCTTCAGATGGGTATTTCATAGCATCCAGAATATTAAAATGAACAGTTATATCACCAAACTCCATGGATAGTGTGTCTGCATATACATCAATCTTAGTTCTAGCAATTTTCATAAAGGGTCTGCCTAAAATGATGAGAACTGATCCTTGAGAAAACCCATCCTCCATATTCAAAATATAAAAATCAACAGGGAAAATCAGTTCACCAACTCTAACTAAGACATCTTCTATGAAACCAACAGGATAGGCAACACTTCTATTAGCTAAATGAATTACCACATCAGTTGACTGCAAGGGACCTAGAGATAGAGAATTAAAAATAGACAGAGGCATAACACTAACAGAAGCTCCTAAATCTAGCATGGCATTGTCAAACTTACTATTCCCTATAATACAAGGTATGCTGAATGTACCTGGATCTTTACATTTTTCAGGAATTTGGGGAACAGATTTACCAATCAATGCGGAGACATTTCTGCCCATGCTAATTTGTTCACTTCCTTTAAGCTTCTGCTTATTAGTGCACAGCTCCTTCAAGAATTTAGCATATCTTGGAATTTTCTTTATTGCATCCAGCAGAGGTATGTTTACCTCTACTTTTCTAAATGTTTCCAAGATCTCTTTCTCTTCCTCTTCCATTTTTTTGTTGGAAATTGCTCTTGGAGGGAATGGAAGAGGAGGGATGTGCTGCTTCTGCAAATCAGAATTACCAGTGGAAGATTCACCTGCACAGAAATTGTTAGGTAAATTTTTGTCATCACCTTTTTCTGGAGTAGAGTGAAGTTTAACAGGTTCATTAGCAAATGAGGAAGGTGCTACAGGTTGAGGTCCTTGACACTGCTTTCCCGACCTCAATGAAATGGCACTGACATTTTTGGGATTTTGGAAAGATTGAGAAGGCAGCTTGTCAAAATTCTGGGACTGTTGTTGATTTAATTGTGTAGCCAATTGTCCCATCTGATTGGTTAAGCTCTGAATGGAGGCTCTGGTCTCTTGTTGAAACTGCATGTTCTATATGGTCATTTGCCTCACAAGTTCTTCGAGGGAAGGTTGCGGAGGAGCCTCAACTGTTGGTTGTTTCTGGGGCTGTTGCTGTTGTTGGATTGGTGGAGGAATGTATGGTCTGCTTAGGCCAGCAGCATTTTGGAAGGAAGGAGCAGACTGCTGTTGTTGTTGCTGAGGGCTAGACCATCTGAGATTAGGGTGATTCCTCCATCCAGGGTTGTATCTGTTGCTGGAGAGGTCATAATTGTTCTGTTGTGGTTGATTTTGCTGCTGAGGTTGAGGAGGTCTATTGTAAATGTTTGCAACACAAGCTTTGGGCTGCTCAATTGCTCCAGGTTGCTGCATGGAAGGGCAAAGGTCTGTATGGTGGTCATCAGAGGAGCACAAACTACAGACCCTTGCGACAGGTACAAATTTCTGGTTCAAGGCCAGCTGGGTTACCAAGTTAACCAATGCATCCAGTTTGCCTTCAAGCTTCTTGGTTTCAGATGATGCAGCTGAGTTTGTAGCTACCTCATGCACTCCTCTAATGACTATAGCATCATTTTTGGTGCTAAACTGCTGGGAGTTGGAAGCCATCTTCTCAATTAAATTTCTGGCTTCAGCAGGAGTCATGTCTCCAAAGGCTTCACCACTGGCAGCATCTATCATACTTCTCTCCATATTACTAAGTCCTTCATAAAAATATTGGAGAAGCAGTTGCTCTGAAATCTGATGGTGAGGGCAACTGACACATAGTTTTTTAAATCTCTCCCAGTATTCATACAGGCTCTCTCCACTGAGTTGTCTAATACCTGAGATATCCTTCCTGATGGTTGTGGTCCTGGAAGCAGGGAAAACTGTTTTTAAGAACACTCTCTTAAGGTCATCCCAGCTCGTGATGGACCTTGGAGCAAGGTAATACAACCAGTCCTTTGCAACTCCCTCTAAAGAATGAGGAAAAGCCTTCAGAAATATGTGAGCCTCTTGGACATCTTGGGGTTTCATGGTGGAGCAGAAAATATGAAATTCCTTCAAATGTTTGTGCGGGTCTTCACCTGCAAGGCCATGAAACTTTGGAAGCAAATGAATCAGTCCAGTTTTAAGAACATATGAGGCATCCTCATCAGGGTATTGGATGCACAAGCTTTCGTAGGTGAAATCAGGTGCAGCCATTTCCCTTAGAGTCCTCTCACGGGGTGGAGGTTGTGTCATGTTCTCAGAATGTTCAAAATTAGAATGCTCAAAATCAGGATGTTCAAAATCACCAATAACAGAATGCATAGATTCACCAGTAATGGAATGCTCAGGATGATCAAAAGTTATAAAATGATGCCTAACTAATCTATGAAATGTCCTATCAATCTCAGGATCAAAGGGTTGTAAGTCAGATGGATTGCCTCTAGTCATACACTACATTCAGCATGCACAACTAGTTGCCTTGTCATGTAAATAAAGGTGTAGGTTTGAACTACAGCTACCCTCAAATGATATCCAAATGACTTGAAATTTTGTGAGCAACCTTATAAAATGATGAGAAGATAGAACAAAAAATTTCAGGCAAAAATTCAAAGTCTAACTATGGAAGCTAAAAATGGTAGGTTAAGAAAAATAAGTGAATAAAACTTGAAAAATAAAAAACTTTTGACAGAATCACTATTTTTGGACGATGGAGACCTCAGCTGGCCTACGGAGGGCTCCCATGGCATAGGAAATCATTTTCTACCCCAAATACATATATAATAATTGTGATTCTGATAACCGGAGCAAAAGTTATGGCCGTTTGAAGTTTTGACAAACACAAAATTTGCTACTTTTTTGGAACTTTCAAATCTGACCAAACTAAAGGCTCTAGCTATTTTTTCCACAAAATATGGATTAAAAGAAGTAACCACAAAAAAAATCAGCCAAAAATAACAACCCTAGCTACTAAAACAAAAAATCCCAAATAATTCAACATGGGTGGTCGCTAAAATCCGTCGCTACATGATTTCTACTACTACTCTGTTTTGCTGCAAGAAAAAGTGGTCGCTAAGTCTGTCGCAAAACACTATTCACAGCAAAACGCCCAAAACTGAAACAGGGGAAGCGCTTAATAGGAAAACTGAAACAGAACACACACTAAACAAAATACCAGGATATTAAACAAGACTAACACACATACTAACACAATACTAACAATTAAACATAAAACATGAAAGACTTAAACACACAACGCTAGCTATTATGAACCTTTGGACACTGCTCCCCGGCAACGATGCCAAATTTGATCGAGGTCGTACCCGAATCAAATAAACATGAAAATGCAGTAACTAGGAAGTGATCCTAGGTCGTTTCCCAACGAGCAATGATAAACCAAATGTTCATAATACACTTGCAGTAACAGTAACGATTGGGGGGGGTTGTTTGTTTTGTGATTTAAAGGACAGAACAAGTAAACTGGAATACGAAACTACTAATATTAAAAATGGGTTGTTTCCTTTGATTCAGAAGCCATTCTCTTATCCTGGGTTATGGAGAATTCGTCCCCAACAGTTAACCACTTAATCCAACCCTATTTCAATTTACTAAGCAAAAATCAACTTAGGGTTGTCAATACGTGATTAGGCAACACATACACCAGTTAGCCCTTCGTCCATTAAGCATGAACACAAGTTAGGCTCAGAGGCAATTAATCGAACATGAAGCGTGCACTAATTAATGTTCACGAATTTAGGTTAACTGGTGAAGGGGAAACTGCCAGGAAGCCACATTATAAACAAAACCTCAAAGAGAGTTGGGTTTCATCCTCAAAAGGAAACAACACCAGAAAATCTAGCCTTCCATAGATTCAAACAGAAAACGCAAATGAAACTAAAAGCAGAAACGTAAATGAAAGTAGAAGAAGAAACAAGAACGAAATTGTTATTAGAAGCAGAAAATGGAAAATTGCATTAAGAACCAAACAGTAGCATTCAAGCAGAAAAACCTAAAACCTCAACAAAGCTCTGAATAATGAATAACATAACAGAATAGTCTTGCACGAATCCCAAGGCTGCTATTTAAAAAAAGTCACTCAAAGTCACTGGGCCCTATTACAATACTCTGGCCCAAAACGAAATAAACACTAAACCACATAAAATAAAATTGCGAAATTTCCTGATTAGAAATTAACTAAGGTAAGCGCTGCTTTATTTGCCCTCTTCAAGTCCACAACCAAAATCTGGATTAAGCTCAATGTTTCATTAATTCTTGAAATTAGATTAAAAACATCAAATTAGCTAAATGAGCCCAAATAATAAAACTGCCTAATTAATTGACAATTAAGACCAATCAGTAATTAAAATGGTACAAAAAGGGTTTAGAAAATAGCAGAAAATGATGGCACATCAGTCGTCTTCTGCGCCTTTTGTCATCCAAAGGCGGCGGGCCCGATGACATGCGGGAACCATTAGGTCCCGCACTTTTAAAATACTTTTGCTATCCATAAGACTCAAAGCATGATAGCACGTAGAGACTAACGTCGTCTTCTGCGCCTTTTGTCATCCAGAGGCGACGGGCCTGATGACATGCGGTTATCCGCACACTCGATGAGTGATAAACGCGCAGAGACAGATTCTGTGTCCTTTATCATTCAGGAGCAGCGAGTCGAGTGGTAAACGCGCATAGACGAATTCTGCGCCCTTTATCATTCAAGAGCAGCAAGCTGAGAGGATAAACGCGCATATACGAATTCTGCGCCCTTTATCATTCAGGAACAACAAGTTGGGTGGTAAACACGCAGAGAAAAATTATGCGCCATTTATCATTCAGGAACAACAAGTTGAGTGGTAAATGCGCATAGACGAATTTTGCGCCCTTTGCCATTCAGATTTCACAAATTGGGTGATAAACGCGCGTAGACGAATTATGCGCCCTTTATCATTCAGGAACAACAAGTTGGGTGGTAAACACGCAGAGACAGATTATGCGCCCTTTGTCATTCAGATTTCGCAAGTCGAGTGATAAACGCGCAGAGACAGATTCTGTGCCCTTTGTCATTCGGGGACAGTAAGTTGAGAGGTGGGCGGAGACAAATTATGGTCATTCCGCGCACCTTTTCGCCATCCAAAGGCGATCGTGTCCGATGGCACGCAGAGACAAATTATGGTCATTCTGTGTCTCGCCGCCCAGGATTGATATTGTCCAACAAAACGCAGAGACAAATTATGGTCATTCTACGTCTTGTATCAACCAAGAGGAACAAATTCGACAGTATCAGGATGATGTGTTGGTACTGATCATTTTCAAATTTTTGCAGGTTCCGCTGGCAGGGAGGTTCACTGGCCGAATGGTGTTTCGCTCGAACGAAATTAGTGTCTTATCTTTACTTCCCTTTTATCTCCAATAAAAGACAAGTAAAGAGGGGCAACTGTCATACCCTAATTTCGTCTGGGGACCATTCGTTGTTGGGATGCGACCCTCGTTTGACCACTTCGAGGTATTTGGCACCCATCGTTAGGCAATTTGTGAAGTTTTGAGACATGCTGGAAGCCAAAAGAAAAGCGTTGTAGCACAATCCATGAAGTTCCGTGACATGCCAAAAATTAAACGGAAGTGTTAGTGCGCAATCCGTAAAGTTCCATAACGTTCCAGAAGGCAAAAAAGGGATGATTACGTAATCTGTAAGGTTCCGCAACATTACGGAAAGAAAACAAGTATCGTTACGAAATTCGTAAGTTTCCGTAACTTTACAGAAAAAGAATCACCAAAAAAGGGCAGGGGTGTATTTAGTAAAAATGGGGGTTCAAATAGAAACCAGGCGGGCCTTCCAGGATGTTCCTCCAGAAGGCGGTTCCTTCTGCAGGAAGCAACCTAGCTCGCCTGGGTGAGCTGGGTGGCAAGCATCTCCTTCCTTTTCCTATAAATAGGGGAAGGAAGGAAGAACAAAAATGTTCAGCCCTTCTGGTACTTTGTAATCACTTAAAATTAGTGAAGAAAATTGTTTCCATGAAGAAAATCCAAGCTGAGGGGCTTCCGTAACGTTTCCGTGGGTGATTTCGCGAAGATTTTCAACCGTTCTTCATCGTTCTTCGGTCTTCAACTGGTAAGTTCCCGAAATTGAACTTTTCAATTCATTCTATGTACCCTTGGTGGTCCCCATTTGTTTCGCGTACTTTTATTCTCGTTTCATTTACTTTCCGTAGCCCCTTTTGACGTGCTTTAGTCATTTACTTGAGTCATTTTCTCGCCTAATAAAAAAATAAAATAAATTTCCACCAATCATTTGATTTGTAACATCCGTTAATTTCTATTAAAATGAAATCCGACCGTTCGGTCATGCCATAACCACGTTGGAAACCAAAAAGAGGTAAAATAATAATATAATAATCAAAAAAATATCTTTTAGTAAAATAAACCAAAAAAATCCATCGGACGTTTCTCTTTGGAGTTTCTCTTTCTTAGTTGAATTGACTAATAACTAAAGTGAAACTAAGGCTAAAATCAACTCGCAAAGTCAAGCTCGTCCGCAAAAAATCACTAAAAAGGATTTTAAGGTTCAATACCTCAGTTTTTCTCACCAAGTAAAAATGGGTCATTTTAAGGTCCAACGCCTTAAAAGGACCTCCTTCCAAGTAAAAAGAATCGCTTGATTCGCTCTTTAGAAAGAACTACGTAGGTCTGATTTCCTCTTCGATGGAGGGTACGTAGGAGCAAGAGCCCCGCTTTTGTTGACCTCAAAAATAAAAAAGAAATAAAGTTTCGATACACAATTTCACACGATTCTAATTTAAGGTTGTTGTTGTCCTTTGGGACAAACGTGAGAGGTGTTAATACCTTTCTCAAACATAAACACAACTCCCGAATCTGGAATATTCTTCATGACCGGTTTTCTTCGGTTTTTTCAACGTTTTCCACAGATAAACATTTGTGGCGACTCCGCGCGTATTCCTTTCTTGGAACACGCACCCGCGAGTCACGCGTCGCCCTCCCGCCGAAGGGTAGGTTGCGACAGCACCCTTCCTAGAGATGTCAGCGTCATCCGGCCGAGACTATTTATTCTCACCTTTTGCTATCCAGTGACCCGAGAGTCCGGTGGCATCCAGAGAGACCTTACGGTTATCCACACCTTCATCATTCGGAGACCCCATGTCCGATGACACGCAGAAACCAATGTGGTCATCTGCACCCTTTCCATAGATGTCAATAGCTTTCGGTCAAGAATATTTTCGTCTCACCTTTTGCTATCCAGCGACCCAAGAGTCCGGTGGTATGCAGAGACACCTTACGGTTATCCGCACCTTCGTCATTCGGAAACCCCTAGTCCGATGACACGCAGAGACCAATGTGGTCATTTGCACCCTTCTGGGAGATGTCAGCGTCTTCCAGCTGAGACTATGTAGTCTCACCTTTTTCTATCCAGCGACCCGAGAGTTCGGTGGCATGTAGAGACACCTTACGGTTATCTGCATCTTCGTCATTCAGAGACCCCAAATCCGATGAATCGCAGAGACCAATGTGGTCATCTGCACCCTTTCGAGAGATGTCAGCATCTCCTAGTCGAGACTCTTTTGTCTAACCCGTTGCTATGCCGCAACCCGAGAGTCCAGTGGCATGCGGAGACACCTTACAGTTATCCGAACCTTCATCATTCGGGCACCCCAAGCCCGACGACACGCAGAGACCAATGTGGTCATCTACACCCTTTCCGGTGATGTCAGCATCTTTCGGTCGAGACTATTTTCATCTCACCTTTTGCTATCCAGTGACCCAAGAGTCTGGTGGCATGCGGAGACACCTTACGGTTATCCGCACCTCATGATTTGGAGATCCCAAGTCCGATGACACGTAGAGACCAATGTGGTCATCTGCATCCTTCTCGGAGATGTAAGCGTCTTCCGCCCGAGACTATTTTTTCTCACCTTTTTCTATCCACCGACCTAAGAGTCCAGTGGCATTCGGAGACACCTTACGGTTATCCGCACCTCGTTATTTGGAAACCCCAAGTCCGATGACCCGCATTGACCAATGTGGTCATCTGCACCCTTCCTAGAGATGTCAGCGTCATCCGGCCGAGACTATTTAGTCTCACCTTTTGCTATCCAGTGACCCGAGGTCCGGTGGCATGCAGAGACACCTTACGGTTATCTGCACCTTTATCATTCGGAGACCCCAAGTCCAATGACACGCAAAAACCAATGTGGTCATCTGCACCCTTTCCGGAGATGTCAACAGCTTTCGGTCAAGAATATTTTCATCTCACTTTTTGCTATCCAGCGACCCAAGAGTCCGGTGGTATGCAGAGACACCTTACGGTTATCCGCACCTCGTTATTCGGAGACCCCAAGTCTGATGACATGTAGAGACAATTGTGGTCATCTGCACCCTTCTCAAAGATGTCAGCATCTTTCGCTTGAGACCATTCAGCCTCACCTTTTGCTATCCACCGACCCAAGAGTCCGGTGGCATGCAGAGACACCTTATGGTTATCCGCACCTCGTCATTCGGAGACCCCATGTACGATGACACGCAGAGACCAATGTGGTCATTTGTACCCTTCTCAGAGATGTCAGCGTCTTCCGACCGAGACTATTTAGTCTCACCTTTTGCTATCCAGCGACCTAAGAGTCTGGTGGCATGTAGAGACACCTTATGGTTATCCACACCTTCATCATTCGGAGACCCCTAGTCCGATGACACGCAGTGACCAATGTGGTCATCTGCACCCTTTACGAAGATGTCAGCGTCTTCCGGTCAAGACTATTATAGTCTCACCTTTTGCTATCTAGCGACCCGAGAGTCTAGTGGCATACGGAGACACCTTACGGTTGTCCGTAGCTTCATCATTCCGAGAACCCAAGTATGATGACACGAAGAGACCAATGTGATCATCTGCACCCTTTCCGAAGATGTCAGCGTCTTCCGGTCGAGACTATTTAATCTCACCTTTTGTTATCCAGCGATCCAAGAGTCTGGTGGCATGCAGAGCACCGTACGGTTATCCGCACCTCGTCATTTGGAGACCCCAAGTCCGATGACACGCAGAGATCAATGTGGTCATCTGCAGCCTCCCCAGAGTTGTCAGCATCTTCCGATCGAGACTTTAGTCTTACTCTCGTCATCCAAAGATGGCATGTCTGATGACACGCAGAGACCAATCATGGTCATCTGCACCCCTATGTCGAAGACCGTAGTATCTTTCAATAGAGACTACTTTAGTCTCACCTTTGCTATTCGTAGATGGCAAGTCTGATAGCGAACAGAGACACCTCATGGTTATTCGCACCTTCGTCATCTGGAGGCGGCAAGTCCGATGACACGCAGAGGCACCTCATGGTTATCCGCACCTTTGTCAGCCAAAGGAAAGAGAGTTCGTTGACACGCAGGGACCAATGTGGTCATTTGCACCCTTTGTCAAAGACTCAATATCTTTTGATTGAGACTATCACAGTCTCCACTTCGTCAGCCAGACGCAAGCGAGCCCGTTGACACGTAGAGACTACTTTAGTCTCCACCTTGCCTTCCAGAGACAATCAAGTCCGTTGGCATACAGTGACAATCATAGTCATCTGCTCATTTACATTTCGTAGACAACGATGTCTTCATTCATTGCATGCTTTCAAAAGGCAATAATGACCTTCATTTGCATTTCAAAGTCAACGATGTCTTCAGTCATTGCATGCTTTCAAAAGGCAACAATGACCTTCATTTGCATTTCAAAGACGACAATGTCTTCAGTCATTGCATGCTTTCAAAAGGCGACAATGACCTTCATCTGCATTTTGAGGATGACAATGTCTTCAGTCATTGCATGCTTTCAAAAGGCGACAATGACCTTCATTTGCATTTCAAAGATGACAATGTCTTCAGTCATTTCCTGCCTTCAAAAGGCGACAATGACCCTCATTTACATTTTGAAGACGACGATGTCTTCAGTCATTGCATGCTTTCAAAAGGCGACAATGCCATCATTTACGCTTTCGAAGACGACAATGTCTTCATCTCAAAAACTTCAATATCTTTTGTCCCTATGCTTCATAGGACTCGATGTCCTCTGTTTCTATGCTTCTTAAAATATATATATATAGAATAAAAATAAAATAATATATATATATATATACATATATGTATATATATATATATATAAATGAAAATGAAAAAAGAATTAAACGAGAAAAGGAAGAACTTCAATGTCTTCATGCTTTCACGACTGATGTGGTACTTGAGCGGCGGGATCCTCGTCGTCCCTGTGAGGAGGAGGCTGAGTCCCTGGCCAAGCTACCCATTCATTAAATTGCTCTACTGTAGGGATGGAGTCTGGAGGTGCTACCAACTGAAGACTTTGCAGCAAAATAATCTTCCCCTGATGTATGCTTCGAAGCATGGCTTCGAAACGTTGAAATCTGCAGGAGGTGGGGTAGAAGGAGCTGCTGCAATACAAGTTGAAGAAGGAGCTGCTGATGTAGAAGCTAGATGAGGAACTGCTGATGTATAAGGAGCCTTAGCTGGCCTTGCCCTTGGTCTTCTGGCCCCCCTAATAATAATTGTTGGCTTATTAGGGTTCCAACAATTCTTCCTTATGTAGGCCAAATTAATGACCGGGCTCAGACGTTCAAAGACAAGACTGTTAGAGGAAACTCCTTTGGTCCTGGATAAAGTTGCGATAAGAGTAGGAAATCTGAGTCTTGAGGAGTTAGACTGGGCCATAGAAGTAATCTGCCCAAAAATGAGGGCTCCGACATTCATGTCCAGCTGAGTAACTAGGCCAAAGATTAACCTAGCTCGATCCATAATCAGATCTGATGTGTGGGAGGTCAGAGCCAGGTTGGAGTAGGATAGAACACTCCAGACCTGAGCAAGGGTGGTTAGATCTTTTCTGAGGATATTCCCCGAGTGACCTTCAGCATTTAGAATAAACCCTTGGCCGGGTATGCACAGTGCAGCCTCAATTTCTCTAATGTCAGTAGGCATCCTGCAATATCTTGAGTAGGCGAGCAAAGATTCACCCTTAGCAAGCACCACAGGTGTTTCTAGAAAGGCATTGAGCCTACCTGCATCAATCCTTATTATGTGGCCCTGGATTCTGACTTGTTCAGGTGAAGGTCCCTCGGGACTGTAAAGGTTGGCGTTGAACTCCTTCACCAACGCGAGGTCAATGCTACTATCAGCTAAGTTGGTGAGGCGCTTGTGAAAGTTACGCCTCTCTAGCTCGCCCTTGAATTCATCCAGCTCTGTGTGATAGATTTCCACTTTCCTCTCAGCTAATATGTGTCTTCCCAACACATTGTCAGTATATCTGGTCCAGGCCTCAAAGGAATGGAATCTTCGTGTATCGTATTGAGCAGTGGGCCTTGAACTGACACTCTTTCTTTTCCTTGAAGACATCTGTAGACAAAGGAATCAAACAGGACTCAATTTATTAAAAATTAAAAGAGAAAAACTGAAAAATAACACTTAAAAAAGACAATGGCTACTTAGCGAGACAATTATCGCTTAGCGGCATTATGTAAAAGGCACACCCCCGCTTGGCGAAACATGGGTCGCTTAGCGGGTTTCACAAAAAACAACACTAGGCTTAGCGACACAAGAGTATCGCTTAGCGGAAATTGCTACAATCCAGTGTCTGCAAAATTGGCTTAGTTGGCGAGGAGCCCACTATGCCTAAGGTCAACCGCATGGATTTGTGCTTAGCCAAGGGTAGGCCACGCTTAGTGGCACTAAACTGAGCAAAAATTTCACTAAGTTATGGAGGCTTAGCGAACAGGAACGCTCAGCTCAGCAAATGCTGCAAGGATTTTTGCTTGGCGCAGGAGATTCCGGCTTAGTGCGCGGCCAATCAGTAAAAAAGAATTTACTAAGTTACCTGGGCTTAGCGAATCAGCCTCACTTAGCCTAGGTACTGTACTAGGCGGATGAATGTTCAGCCTCAAGAAATAAACTCACTTAGCACACAATGCGCACTTAGCGAGTGCTCATATAAACACCTATGTTCAAGGAAGAACTCGCTTAGCACGGTAAGAGTGCTCAGCGAGTTCTTCAGGAAAACACTTATATTCAATGAATATTGATGAACTCACTTAGCGCGGTATGCACGCTAAGCGAATTCATTGCGTTTTCTAGAAAAAATGCAGAAATAGTGTCACGTTTTCATCCATATTTCGGGCCTCTACCAAGTAGATTGAACATGCACAGCCCTGAGTATAGTTTTCAGGCACAAATTGAACCTAAAGGTTTCAACTTTAAACCATTCCCAAAACAACAAAACCGTAAAAGTTTAAGCCTACTCTAGAGTTGTCTAATCTAAGGTTTGATAAAATAACAAAGATAGAGATCAAATAACTTACTTGTGCAGCGGATGCTTGATGAAAACAAGTAGATGCAAAGTAAAAGAAGCAAAAACGCACAGGGAGCAGTTTGAGAGAGAAAGGGAGCAGAAGGGGCGCAAATTTTCGAAGAGTGGGTGTAACACCGATGTTACACCCACTAAGAACGTTTCGTTCTTTTTGCTTAGCGGAGCGGTTCGCTGAGCAAAAAGACAAGACGTTTGGTTTCTCAATTTTTCTTCCCTCTCAGCGGTCTCGCGCTTAGCCAAATTAAAAATTCAATTATTTTTTTTTACAAAATTTGGCTTAGCGTGAGAATGTTGTCGCTTAGTGAGATATGCAGATTAGAAAACCTGCAATTCTTGCTAAGCCAGGCTTTAGTCCGCTTAGCTAAAATTATGCAATTTAGGTACAGAGAAGTTGGCGCTAAGCGGTCAATAGCATCGCTTAGCACATATACTGCCACAAGCGATTGAGCTCAGTGACCATGAGTGGCGCTAAGCTGCAGTGAATCCAGTTTAAACTGCAAGAATATCCTCTTAGCCAGCAGATCATGCGCTCAGCCCCATGGCCCTCAATTCTGACCGCAATGAATAGCGCTTGGCGATATAGGGTCTCACTTAGCCAAGGTGAAGCCATCGCTCAGCGATCAGTCTGTCGCTTAGCAGAATTCAACTTGAATTGATTTTGGCTTAGCTAAACCTTTGCTGGCTTAGTAGAAATAATCAACCTCAGGTTCCAGGGTGGTGCGCTAAGCACTTGAACTCGTGGCTTAGCGCATGAGTGATTATGCGCTTAGTGAGAAGCAGGCGCTTAGCGAAAGGACTAATTTTCAAAAAGATTTTTTTCTAAGTTATAACTTAGTCCTTTCCCAAGAAATTAAAACCCTTAATTTCACATTCAAAGAGAGGCTGATATGCTCCATGTAAAGATTATCAAGCAAGTTCCTAATGATCAAATGCATGTAAAAACAAACACAACAAAGATTAAAATTGGGTTGCCTCCCAAGAAGCGCTTCTTTAATGTCATTAGCTTGACGCTTTTACCTCTCTAGGCAATCTCATGTTTTGGTTCTCACCTTCAGAACCTCTTGACCTTCTCCCATTACTTGTAAGCAAACATTGTGTTCTGGAGCAGGCTTGTCTTCCACAAACAAGTCGAAATCAATTTTCTGGTCTTCAAAACCTAACTCTAGTTTTCTCTTCCCCATGTCAACTATGTAGCTTGTAGTTAACATGAACGGCCTTCCCAAGATTACAAGGATGTCAATATCTTCAGAGATATTCATGACCACAAAGTCTGCTAGGATGATAAAATGCTTTTCCCTGACCAACACGTCTTCAATCATTCCATAGGGCCTGGTAATGGAGCGGTCAGCTAATTGGAAAGTCATTCGAGTGGGCATAATCTCCAACTCTCCCAGTCTTCTGCACATGGAGAGTGGCATCAAATTAATGCTGGCTCCCAGATCAATCAGAGCTTTTCCCACATTGACTTCTCCTATTGAACAAGGAATGGTTACACTCCCAGGATCTTTGTGCTTAGGTGGAAGGATCTTTTGGATTACAGCACTACAATTTCCTTCCACTATGATGTTTTCCTGATGAATGTACTTGTGCTTCCTTGTCAACATATCTTTCAAAAATTTAGAGTGGAGTGGCATCTTCTACAGAGCTTCGCCAAAGGGCATGGTTATTTCCAGTTTCCTGAAAATATCCAAAAACCTTGCCAAATGACGATCTTTTTCTTTCTTGGAAGGCACCACAGGATATGGTACTTCCACACTTTCTTCCACAGCCTTTCCACTTCTACTCTTCTCTGCAACCTTATTTTTTTTAATTTTCATTTTTCTCATTTTCTTTTTCTTTTTCTCTTTCTTTTTCTTTTTCTTGGTCCTCCATTTCTTTATTCTGGACCATTATTTTCTTCCCTTTTTCCTGATTCTCTTTACCCTTCACATCATTTTTCTTAACCTCAACACCTGCCTTTTCACTCAGTTGTTCCTTGTCTACCACATTTTCTTCATCCTCAGCTTCCACAAACCTTTTACTCCTGGTCATCACAGCCTTGCATTCCTCCTTAGGATTATTTTCCGTATTTGCTCCAAAGTTGTTTAATGACTTATCAACTATCTGCTTGGCCAGTTGTCCCATCTGTACCTCAAGGTTCTTTAGTGTTGACTCAGTACTCTTATGATTCGACATCGTTACCTGCATAAACTGATTCAAGGTCTCTTCCAACTTAGTTTTCCTATGAAAGATGTTAGGCCCTTGTTGAATTGGCCTGTGTGAGGATCCACCTTGGTCTTTATTGAACTGGTTTCCAGGGTGTGTCCTCCACTGTCCTTGCTGATTATAAGGACCTTGCTGGAAGCTTGAAAACCCTCCTTGAGTGTACCCTTGCCTCTGCTGATTCCCCATGAAATGAATTTCTTGAGATTTATCGTTAGTGGGATTGCATTGGCCTATCTCATGAGCTTCACCATAAATGGTACAACCTGTGACCTACAAAATAGAAGAATGTGCAGGTTGTCCAATTGACAGTTTAGTTGGCAGTTTACCAAGTGTTTCCGTTAGGATCTCAAGTTGCTTAGATAGCAACTTGTTTTGTGCCAACAAGGCATCGTGTGATGTTCGTTCCAACAAGCTCTTCTTTGTGGGTTGATGGGTTGTGTCTCTCAGGATGGCATGATCATTGGCTGACATGTTCTCTATGAGCTCAGTTGCTTATTCTGGAGTTTTCAGCTTTATTTTTCCCCAGTAGATGCATCTAGTAATTGCTTGGTTTGTGGTCTCAACCCATCTATGAACATATTCAGTTGGATTGGCTCGAAGAATCCATGGGTGGGAGTTCTTTTCAATAAGTCTCTGAATCTCTCCAATGCCTCACTCAAAGATTCATCAGGGAACTGATGAAATGAAGATATTGTTGCCTTCCCTTTAGCAGTCTTAGATTCTAGAAAGTACTTCTTTAGAAATTTTTCCACCACTTCTTCCCAGGTTTTAAGATTGTTTCCTTTGAATGAGTGGAGCCACCTCTTAGCCTCTCTTGCCAGTGAAAATGAGAAAAGGCTGAGTCTGATAGCTTCATCTGGTACACCGACAATCTTAACAGTATTGCAAATCTCCATAAATGTTGCCAAGTGGGCATAGGGATCTTCATTGGGTAATCCTTGAAATAAATTCCCTTGTATCAGATGGATCAAAGAATATGGGTAGGTGATGTTGTGCGCTTGCACTTCAGGACATGCAATGCTAGTGAAAAATTGCAGTACAGAGCCACTTGAATAGTCCTCAAAGGTAGTCCTCTGATCATGCTCATCTGCCATGGTAACAGCTTTAGAATATTGATTAGCGGATTCCCTTGACGATGGTGAATCAGGTGATAATGAATCAGAAAAATGAGTCTCCTCCTCAACAATGGATGCAACTGTTCTGTCTAGCAACAATTTCCTTCTCCTCTCAGCCCTGTTCTGTCTTGCAAGTGTACCGGATCGCACAAGTAGTATAAAATGATAAGAACCGAGTATCGAACTCTCGGGAAACTTGTGTTATCTGGCAAGCTATTTCGATAAATAGGCGTCTGGTATGAAAATATGACTGTGGTTATGAATATGTATTTAAGCTATCTAGGCAAAAAGAAAGAAAATCACACAAGAGAAATACTGTGTAAAAACAAGTAGAGAATGCGTTGGTCTTCCTCATAGGTTCCTGATGCTATAAAGGATGTTCTCTATTTAACAATGCTCATGTGTTCCTATGTTGTCTCCTGGACTGCTAGACCCCAATTCCTCATGATAGCCTAACCTAGTCCTGATCAAGCCTCGTCCACAGATTCCTCTTATAAGACTAAACTCAACCAAGACAGCATTAAGACACACATACACAAATAAGTTCTTGTACCCCGATTCCTCGTGATAGCACAACAACTTAATCCCGTACTATCAAGGACTTTAGAATCAGACTAGTTTCCATTGTTGAATGACCCTAACAAAGCATGCATCTACGTGATCAAGGTAAAAGCACACTGGAATGAAAAGCATATAGCATAGAGAACACACAAAACATCATTACATAGATAGAAATATATTTACATTAGGTACCTACAGGGAAGATCCAACAGAGGATTTAGCTTTCCATAGTTCGGAAACCTCCTTTACAACAAAGAGAAGAATAAGATGAAAGACTGCAAAAACACAAGTGGTGAGGAGGTCTCCTTCACCTCTAGGATCTCACAATCACTCACAAACTCATCTCAAGCTCTTAGAACGGCTTCCGCTTAAAACTCGCGTCTCTGCAGATCTTCACACAGCAAAATCTCTCAAAACTCTCTGGAACTTGGACCTTTCTCTCTCTAGAACCTTCGTGCATGTAGAGCTTCTCAAGAAAAGTGTCAAACTCCCTTTGCAAATCTGATTTCAGGCTTAAATAGGTGGCCTTGTTCATGCTCGTGTGCTTAGCGCAGATCTGGATCGCTTAGCGCGCATAAGTGGATTTTGGCTTAGCACGCTTGTTTCACTTAGCGGATGAGCTGAAGCAGTGCACTTGATGACCTGGAGCGGTGCGCTTAGCGAACTTGACAGCTCATCTTCTTCTGGATTCTTCCTCGCGCTTAGCCGCTGAAGGTTGCGCTTAGCGAATTCTCGCTAAGCCAGCAGCTTGGCTTAGCAAAAGAGTGAAAAACAACACTTTGCCAAAGTTGCCTATTTAACCTGAAATTGAGAGAAATTGATTATTAAACGCACAAAACAAAAGTATAAATTATCTATTACCTATATTTACAAAAAGTACTTATAGTATTACAAAACAACCATAAATTGGGAAAGTTTGATACAATATACACAGGTTTTATACACAAAAGTTAGTCATACTCATCGACTAACACTAGCGACAAGCTTCTCCCCATTTTTGGCTATAAAAGGGGTGTGGGAGGCTGAGGGAAGGAGGCCAGCACCCTGGGAGCTCAAGAATCACTTAAAATTAGTGAGGAGAAGAAGAAAGAAGGAAAAAAATCCAAGCCGAGACGCTTCCATAACGCTTCCAAGACGTTTCCATGATCAATTCTGTGGACATTCTTCGCCATTCTTCGCAGTTCTTCGTTCGTTCTTAATCATTCATCGAGCTTCAACCGCTTAGTTTTCGATTTCAAAGCTTTCAATTCATTCAATGCACCCTTAGTGGTCCGTTCTTGCTTTGTTTGCTTTCCTCTTCATATCGGTATTCTTATCTTCCATTTTTAACGAGCTTCGACTAATCGTTTAAGCCGTTGTCTTGCCTAATAAATGATCAAATGAATTTCAACCGATCATTTGTGTTGTAATCTCGTTTAATCACTGTTAAAATAAAATTCAACCAATCGTTCACACTCTAACCTTGGTTAATCAAAAAAAGGTAAATAAGCTCCAATCGGACATTTTACTTTGAAAGTTCTTTTAAATGAGTTGATGAATAACCAAGTGAAACAAAGGCTAAAATCAACTTACAAACCAAGCTCTGTCTGTCGAAAGGTCATTTGAAACCGTTTTAAGGTCCAACGCCTTAAACGGTCGTGAAGAACTACATAGGTTTGATTTCCTCATTGCAATTGAGGATACGTAGGAGCAAAAGCCCCGCTTTTGTCGACCCCATGAGATCGTTAAAGTTCCAATGCCTTAACGTTTCTCTCCTTTCAAAAAAACAAAGAGATCGTTAGAGGTCCAACGCCTTAATGTTTCTCTCCTTTAAAAAAAAACAAAGAGATCGTTAAAGGTCCAACGCCTTAAACGTTTCTCACCCAAAAGAGATCATTTAAGGTCCAATGCCTTAAAAGTTTCTCACCCAAAAGAGATCGTTCAAAGGTCCAACGCCTTGACGGTTCTCTCCCTTCAAAATCGAGAGGTTGTTTCAAGGTCTAGTGCCTTAAACAACTCTCTCCCCTTTTAAAAAATCAAAAGATCGTTTAAAGGTCAAACATCTTAAACGACTTTTTGTTCAGTGAAAATCAAACTTGTGAAAAAAGATAAAAACAATTAAACCAACGTTTAGTTCTGAAAGAACTACGTAGGTCTGATTTCTTCATCGCAATTGAGGAATAGGTAGGAGTGAGGGAAACACCCTTGTCAACCACAAAAAAGTAAAAAAACCATAAAAAGGCACAAAAAAGTAAAAATACATTAAAAAAAGCATAAAAAAGAGAAAATACATAATTTTGAGGTCATGATTTGCACACTCAATTAGAGGTTGTCGTCCCTTGTGACAGACGCGTGGGGTGCTAATATCTTCCCCGTGCATAAAAACAACTCTCGAACCTTTCATACTTAAAGATCGTAGACCCTTTTTTTGTTTTTCTAACGTTTTCCTCGAATAAACGTTGGTGGCAACTCCATGCATTTTCCTTCCTTGGAAGAAGCACCCGTGAGCCTTCGCGTCGCCCTCCCGCCGAAAGGTAGGTTGCAAAAACCCTATTATAGTACCCAAAACACAAGAGACACTAAGATAAAATTAAACTAACTAAGAGAAAGGCTTATAAGTCAAGATTACCTCGGAGAAGCTACGAAAGAAAGGATTGAGGGATTTTCTCCACCGAATCCTTGAGGTGGATTTCAAAGATTTCGCTCCGATTTAAATTTTCCTCTTGGTGTGGTGGTTCGGTGACAAGCAACGACAGCTCGTGGTGGAGAAGAAGGTGTTAGGGTTTGGGTGGGTGTTTGGAGAGGAGGAGAGTGAAAAGATTGTGTTTTTCATGCTGATAAATGTATTTATAATCTGTAGATCTCGCTTTGTGAGCTTGTCTAGCTAAGCGAGAGTTCACTTTTGGTGCTAAGTGCGACAATTCTCGCTCAGTGCAATTCCTGTCGAGTTGGAATTAGCACTGAGCATGACAATTCTCGCTGAGCGCAATTCCTCTTGCGTTAAGCGCAACAATTATCGCTCAACTCAATTCCATCTCGAGTTAGAATTACGCTTAGCGCACTTATCGCGCTAGGCGAGAGGTGAAAATTTGTTATTTTAAAAATCCCAATGGTTAGACTATGGAGACATGTGTTTGGAACCTACAATCAAAATTTGAAGACAATCCAGCGGTTAACAAATCCAAAATCACAGTTTTATCGGAATAGGTTTAGGTGAAATTTGAAATCTCATAATTTCCACTTTGGTCAATAAAAGTCCACATCAAATTTTGACTGCAATTCTAGATTTGTTAACCGTTGGATTGTCAAGTCATAATAAATGCAATTAAATAACACGTGACTAATTTACACCATACCTTAAATCATTCAAGTCAATCATATAATTAAATAATACAATAAATGTAATTAAACATCGATTTATAATTAACGATATTTTAGAGTGTTACTATAGAAAGTCAAGACTTTCCACGACGGTTCTTAAAAAACCGTCTTAGAAAAACTACTATTCTAAGACAGTTTTTAGACAAATAACCATCCTAGAATGATGACATTTTAAGATTGTTTTCACCGAAAACCATCTTAGAATGTCTTTTTTTTTAAAAAAAAAAAAGTTGAGAATTCTAAGACGGTTTTTTCAAAGAACCATCTTAGAATTTTTTAAAAAAAAAATTAAAAATTGTCAATTCTAAGACGGTTTTTGGTAAAAATCGTCTTAGAATGTCATTCTTAGAAGATTTTTCGAAGAACCGTCTTAAAATGTATTTATTTTTCAAAAAAAAAAATAAAAAAAATTAAGAATTCTAAGATGATTATGGTTTTTTTGAAAACTGTCTTAGAATGTCGTTTTTAAAAAAATAATTAAGAATTCTAAGACAATTTTTCTGAAAACCATTTTAAAATGTAACCAAAGAACTATCTTATAATGTCTTTTTAAAAAAATTAACTACAGCTACCCAAACATATTTGTACGTACATTTATGCTTATTTCTTTATTTAAATATATATTTCTACTGAAAATGAGTAATAATAAATTATATATATCACTTCAATTTATCCCACCAGGATGTTGTTTTTACACTAAATGTGTAAAGAAATTATAAACTCATCACAAAAAGTAAATAGTTATATACTAAAAGTATATATACTAATAAATAGCAATAATAACATATGAATTGTCATACCCTAATTTCGTCTGGGGACTGTTGCTTGATGGCATGCAACCTTTGATTGACCGCTTCGAAATACTTAGCACACTTTGTTGCACAATATGTGAAGTCCCGAGATGCGCCGGAAATCAAAAGAAAGCATGGTTACGCGATCCGTGAAATTCCGTAACGTGGCGGAAATCAAAAGGAAGTATTGTTACGCAATCCGTGAGTTTTCGTAACTTCTTCGAAAGCTAAAAAAGAGTAAATACATGATCTGTAAGGTTCCGTAACCTTACGGAAAGAAAATGAGTATCGTTACGAAATTCATAAAGTTTCGTAACGTTATGGGAAAAGAATCACCAAAAAAAGCAAAGGGGTGTATTTAGTAAAATGGGGGTGCAAATAGTAATTTTTGAATCTGGGCCCTTCTAGAGGTTTCTGGGCAATTTCTTACTTAAGGTGGAAGCAACCGAGCTCGCTTGGGCGAGCTAGGTGGCAACCACCTCCCCCGTTTTGTTAAAAAAAATGGGCTTCCGGGGCTTCCGGGACACCCGTAATGCTTCCGTAAAATTCCCATAACCCTCAATAAGCATATTTCACTTAATATGGGTGAGAAGGAAGAGAAAAGAAGAAGAAAATAAAGTCATATAGGCTTTCGTAAATTTTCCGTAAATTACGAAAGAAGAGGGTGAACTTATCAAAAATGGGGGGATGCAAATAGCAATTTTGAAATTTTGAAATTGGATCTTCCAGAGTATTTTCGAAGCTGGATTGCTTCTGGAGGAAGGCGAGCTGGGCGGCAACCTCCTCCCTCTTTTTCCTATAAATAGGCTGATGGGGCTGTTCTAAGGGTCCCGGATCCCCCTGGTGATGTATTTCAGCTGTTTTGGGTGAAAAAAATTGTTTCCGTGAAGAAAATCCAAGCGGAGGTGCTTCCGTAACGCTTCCGAGATGTTTCCGTAAGCAAATCCGTGAAGGTTTTCCTCCGTTCTTCAACCATTCTTCATTCTTCAACGAGTAAGTTTCCAAATCGAGCTTTTCAATTTATTCTATGTACCTGTGGTGGTCCCCATTTGTTTTGTGTACTTTTATTCTTGTTTCATTTACTTTTTGTACCCCCTTTTGACGTGCTTCAGTCATTTATTTAAGTCATTTCTCACCTAATCAAAAATAAAATAAATTTCCACCGATCATTTAATTTGTATTATATGTTAATTTCAGTTAAAATGAATTTCGACCGTTCGGTCGTGTCGTAACCACGTTGGAAATAAAAAAAAGAGGTAAAATAATAATATAATAATCGAAAAATACCTTTTAGTAAAATAAAGCGGAAAAATCAATCGGACGTTTCTCTTTGGGATTTCTCGTTCTTAATTGAATTGACTAATAACTAAAGTGAAACTAAGGCTAAAATCAACCTGCAAAGTCAAGCTCGTCCACAAAAAAATCACTAAAAAGTATTTTAAGATTCAATACCTCAGTTTTTCTTACCAAGTAAAAAGGATCATTTTTAAGGTCCAACGCCTTAAAATGATCACCTTCCAAGTAAAAAGAATCGTTTGATTCACCCTTAAGGAAGAACTACGTAGGTCTGATTTCCTCTTCGATGGAGGGTACGTAGGAGCAAGAGCCCCGCTTTTGTCGACCTCAAAAATAAAAAAGAAATAAAAGGTAAAATAACAATTTCACAATTCTAAAAATAGGCTGTTGTCCGTTGAGACAAACGTGAGAGGTGCTAATACCTTCCTCAAACGTAAATACAACTCCCGAACTTAGAATTTTCGTTTTGACCGGTTTCCTTCGGTTTTTCCGATGTTTTCCACAAATAAATGTTGGTGGCGACTCTGCGCATCTTTCCTCCTTTGGAAAGCGCACCTGTGAGCCTCGCCTCGCATGCCCACAAAAGGGCATGTTGCGACAGTTGGCGACTCCACTAGGGACTTTTTTTTAGAGAGTTAAGCCTATTTTAAGGAATTGTGGAATTGTGAAACTTTGTGTGTGCATTTGTTGAATTGTGTAAATTGTAATAACTGCTGTCTATTTCACATTTTTACATTATATTCTAAGCACCCACGGGTTTGAGTAAAAAAAAAAGGGGCCCTATACCCGGGTTCATGGGAATCTAAGGAGTGGAGGTGAATCTATCATCATGCTAGGTCCTCGACTTTCTTGATAATAGTGAAACCTCGTCTAGAGCTTTCTCTCTTTATAATATGTTGTCGCTGGTATTCCATACCGCCACAATATTATTATCTTAAGTGATGATACCTCTAGAAAACGGCCATGTGAGTTATGAATCATTGGGAGTAGTTATTAGAGACCCCTAGATACTATCCTGTAGGTCCCTAAAATAGGGGCACAAAGCAAACACGCTGCGTGCCGTTTTAAACACTGCCATGCATGTAGTCCTAAATGTCATATACGCCATTGCTTGTAATTATTTATGGATATTGCCGTACTCTGTGCATCCCCCTGTTGCACTTTTGCGCATCTGCATCATGTCGTCACACATGCGTTGTATGTGGGTCTCGTCTTTTGTCGTGGGAAGTCAAAAGATCCATATCGTCTTCTTAACTGCACACATGGGGCACTGCGCCCCCAAATGTGCAGTAAGGAGAGATGTTTTTCCAGGCTCTCGTGTCCGTAAATGCATTCATATCATGCACCGCATAAACGTCTCTTCAGCATCATAATGAACATATTGTTCCTGCATTTGTCCGTTATCACATTCCCATTTTGCATGAGTCATTGCATCATCATGCATATGCGTTCAACATACTTTTTGTTCTACATGTTTGCTCATACATGATCCTTGTATTTTCCTCTACAAAACAAAAACAAAAAAAGGGAAGCATGAAAATTCATGATGCATTCTTAGTTGCATGTGTTAGGTACCATGAGCCAACCATGTTGGGATCATAAACCCATTTCTAAAATTAAAAAAAACACAAACAACAAAACAAAATGATTGAACATGGTACCTAATACGTGGTTAATTAAGAAAGGATGTCTCTTCGGGCATCTCAATCTCATAATTACATTTTCCATGCGTAGCATGCATATTCTCGAGTCTTTCATCCCTACGAAATGTTGTTGAAGTATTGGTGATCAAAATTGCCATTCCCTGGGTTATAGGGTTGAACCAAGCTCGTGCTTTTATGAAAAGGTTCATCGAGTCAAGTTGAAGCATGGAAGTAACCATCTTGCAAAAATTGGGGCAAAAGATGGATCGTGTTACATCATTGCTTCGTCTACTGCCAAACACGTTTAGGATTGTTGATATCCTTGTTACTTCCAGCTTCACCTTGACAAAGATGTCATGGACCATGTTGAAAATCTAAATTGATTCAACCCCATGTCCTACGTAAAAATTCGCAATACTTCAACTATGCATCATTCGCATACATCCATACTTTTCATTGGTTGCATTGCTCATTACATTTTTTCCTTGAAAAAAAAAAGAACTTAATCATTGTTATAAAAAAAGAAAAAAAAACATGCTTTACGGTGCCCTTACCGAACCCGTGCTAGAGCTAGAGTAATGGGTAAAGCGGAGGAGGTACAAGAGTAGATGGAGGCCGACATGGAGGCCATGAAAGAGCAAATGGCCGCAATGATGGAGGCCATGATGAGCGTGAAGAAGATAATGGAAGCCAATGCGGTTGCAATTGCCGCTACCAGCGTTGGTCCTAAGGTGAACCCGAGGTCCCCATCCGGCATCAACCAAATGAATCATCCAACCTCAGATATGGTAAGCAAAGATTTGGGAAGTACGGGCGGCCCCCATGATGTGCAAATTCAAAACGAGCACACCTTCCCTCCATATGGCTTGCCTCTCAACTATACGCCACCCAATGTGGCGTACACTCCCAATAAGAATGTCAATAACTCCACTCCTATACCCATTGAGAGCCAACAACCCCAAACTGATCATGCACATGTCTCTTAAACCGTGGGGGAGACACATGAAATTCCCCATCACAATCTAGCCGACTTGAGCCTTGGCTCGGATATGCCACTGAAGGGCAAGCAGTTGGTGGTATACCCCTTGAAAACACTTCGGAAGGCCCTCAGTATCACCCCCAGCTACACCTCTTGCATTCCACAACAAGTAAAAACCCTCATGCTATGGCAGAAATGGGAAAGTTGGATCATCTAGAGGAAAGGCTCAGGGCCATTGAAGGAGGTGAAGATTATGCCTTTGCTAACCTAGAAGAGTTGTTCCTAGTACCCAATATCATCACCCCTCCCAAGTTCAAGGTGTTGGACTTTGACAAGTACAAGGGGACTACTTGCCACAAGAACCATCTAAAGATGTATTATCGGAAGATGGGGGCATACGCAAAAGATGAGGAATTGCTGATACATTCCTTCCAAGAAAGTCTTACTGGGGTAGCTGTTACCTGGTACACTAACTTGGAACCTTCCCGAGTCCATTCTTGGAAGGACCTAGTGGTTGCCTTCGCTAGGCAGTGTCAGTATAATGTCTTCGGATAGGATGCAACTACAGAACATGTGCAAAAAGGGGGCACGAATCTTTCAAAAGAATACGCCCAAAGGTGGAGAAACCTGGCAGCTCAAGTGGCACCTAAATGACGGAGAAAAAAAATGATGACAATGATAGTAGACACATTACCAGTATTCTACTATGAAAAGATGGTGGGCTACACACCTTCAAGCTTTGATGGTATGGTCTTCACCGAAGAAAGGATCAAAGTGGGTCTAAAAAGAGGCAAATTTGATCATCATGCTTTGATAAATGCAAAAAAAAACTAGGGCAAATGAAGAGGGTGAGAATGAGGGAGAAGCCCATGCTGTGACTGCCATTCCTATACAGCCAAGTTTCCCACCAACCCAACAATGTCATTACTCAACCAATAACAAACCTTCTCCTTACCCACCGCCCAGTTATCCATAAAGGCAATCCCTAAGTCAACCACAAAGTCTGTCTACCGCACTTCCAATGACGAACACCACCTTTAGCTCAAACCAAGAACACCGACCAAGAAATGAATTTTGCAGCGAGAAAGCCTGTAGAACTCACCCCAATTTCGGTGTCCTATGCTGACTTGCTCCCATATCTACTTGATAATTCAATGGTAGCCATAACCCTAGCCAAGGTTCATCAACCTCCATTTCTCCAAGAATACGACTCGAACGCAACGTGTGCTTGTCACGGAGAAGCCCCGAGGCGTTCCATTGGGCATTGTAGGACTCTGAAGCGTAAGGTGCAAGGTCTAATTGATGCTGGCTGAAATTTGAGGAGAATCGTGTGTAAATCCTGACATTGACAAGAGATGCCACACATGGGGCAATTTTGAAAGTTGTTGTTAGATGTCTCTAAATGACTCATCAGGATTTTCAAGTTTGTACCATTATTGTAAACCACAGTTACAATGTTAAATGAAATGGATAAAGTTGATATCTTTGTCCCTCATCCTCTCACAAACGTATCTTTGCTTATTCAACTTTCACCGGAATGTGGGTGCAAGCCATTGGTCTGTTTGCTCAAGCGACCTGTGCTCCTAAGTTTGGACTTCCAAGACCGTTCAATCAGAGATTACTTGTCTTGCACGTTGGTGGGTGTGCCGTAAAACAACGAGTAAAGTTCAAAACAAATAAGTTTCAAAATAAAAATAAAAAAAAAGAGTTCAAAAAGAAAAAAAAACATTTGATTGGCTGTGCTTTCAAGACGTTCATGTGACCTCATTTGATCATTTTGGAAAGTTTGTCTTTTTAGAGAGAAGTGAGTTATCAAGAATAGGATGTTGGACAAATGGCCTCAGTTACCTTAAGAAAAAGGGGGGTTGAATTAAGATACAAAGACTATTCCCCAATTAAACTTTCACTCTCTCTTTTTGGATTAACAATGCACCCTTAACATGAATTACTCAAAAGACAATTCAAAATAAACTTCTTTAAAGCAAAAGATAAATAACAATAAATAAAAGAAGTTTAAGGGAAGAAAGGAATGCAAACTTGATTTATACTGGTTCGGCCACTTCCCGTGCCTATGTCCAGTTCTCAAGCAACCCACTTGAGATTTTCCATTCTCTTTGTAAAACTCTTTTTACAAAGTCTGAACCACACAGGGACAACCCTTCCCTTGTGTTCAGAAATCCTCTACAACAAGAGACCCACAGTCTCTTAATCCCTTTTCAGAAATAAGAAGAAGAGAAGAAGAAATCTCTCTTAAAAGAGATAGATTGTAAAATGAAGATCAATCAAAATTCCTTATTGAATATGCAAGTGGTTGACCAAGGAATCTTTTTTAGAGGATAAGACATTTCAGTTCAGAAAAACTCTTAATCTTTTGAGAGGATAAAACTGTTTGGGCAATGAAAACTCTCTTTAAATTCGTGTTTCCAAGTCACATTTGATAGCCATTCATAAAACATTTGAATAGATGTGACTCTTGGAAATTATTTTCTGAAAATCCCTTCTGGTAATCGATTACAAGACTTGTGTAATCGATTACAGGCTTTAAAATTTGAATCAGAACGTTCAATAAAATGTTGGTAATCAATTACCATCCATGCGTAATCAATTACACATTATAAATTTTGAATTCAAATTTCTAGTGACTGTGATAAACATTTTCAGCTGCTGGTAATCGATTACCAGAGAGAAAATCTCAATTTGAAATGATAGAATTCTTTGGTCAAACCTTTTGTTTTCTCAATTTGGAAACTTCTTCCTAAAGATTCTAGAGATCAACTTGATCATATATCTTGATTTTCTTGGATTCTTGTCTTGAATAAAACTTAGAAGCACTTGATCCTTTAGCATCATCAAGACATCAAAACATCTTGCTTCTACATAGGATTCATTTGACTTAATCCATCAACTGAAAAATCCTTCAACTATTTCTCGTCCTTGGAAAATTATTTTTGCAAGAATCAACTGCTTCTTTCATTCTTCCTCACTACGAGGTTGTGAAAACAAGACAACAATTGGTACCTCTAAGCCCTACACTGGGGCAATGAAAGGCACCATGCATAAACCTCAAACGAACCTAGGGGCAGATTAGAAGTTCTCACCCAATAGGTTCCTTGCTACAAGGTCATGACGAAAGACAACGATTGTACCTCAAAGCCTTACACTGGGGCAACGAAAGGCACCATGCAAAAACCTCAAGCGAACCTAGGGGCAGATTAGAAGTTTTCACCCAATAGGTTCCCAGCTACAAGGTCATGACGAAAGATAACAATTGGTACCTCAAAACCTTACACTAGGGCAATGAGGGGCATCGTGCATGAGCCTCAAGTGAACATAGGGGCAGATCAAAAGTTCTCACCCGTCGATGTTTTTAAATAAGAAAAAAAAAGGAGACAAGCCCTGGAATTTCAATAGATTGATTAAACGCCAAACGGCTCCATTGCCGTCACTCCAAAATGGTCAAGTGACTAAATCAAACATAATATACACTCTGAGGGAGTTCCCGAAGAGATTTGCAAAAGATAGGATAAGGTTGCATGAATTATCACCTTTTTCAAAAGGACAGTCAATCTGTGTTTTCCAAAAAATTAAATCAAAATCAAAATCACAAAATAGGGAAAGAATGTCATGAACATTGTACAACTTCCCATTGCATTGCATTGTTTCATATGAGGTCAGCATTACCAAATTTCACAACAAAGGTTGCATGCATCTGCATCCCTAAAAAGCATGTTAACTGCATAGATTTCCTACATCTCGTGTCCAATCTTGTTGGATGACCGGTCCTCTCGATGAGTCGATCTCTTGCTTTCTCATAAAGGTGGACCCTTGGGTACTAGTACCTATCACCTTTAGAGGACTATATGTCCTCGCCATCAGAGGACTGCACATCCTCGCCTGCAGAGGGCTGCACGCCCTCGCCTTTAGAGGGCTACGCGTCCTCATTTTCAGTGTGCTCTATATCCACACCTTAGGAGAATATAAGGTCCTTTTCCCTTAGATGCTTAACCGAGACATGCACTCCCGGTTAAGGGGCCAGTAGTTTCCTTTTATCAGTTCCTGGGCCACCCCCTGATATTGGAGGGCGACCAACTGTGCGAGCACATCCAGAGAGGGAGGCTATCATGCATCTACTATGCATACCGGGGCAAGATTTCCCCCGTGCCGCTGCAAAAAGACAAGTGCGGATCATGCACACCAACATGACCACCCTTACGTGGATGACGTTGCTATTTAGCAACATTCTGCCCAGCGACCACAATGCCAATCTCCCGCTGCAGATGTATCAGTTGGTCTGCGCCGTCATGACATAGGTAAGTATGCACGTGGCTCAATTGATTTTTGATGTCATCTATTGTTTGCAGGGATCGCGCCCACAAGACACCCAGTGGACCCGAAGAAGTCCAACAGGGCCCTGGGGTTTCCAACTTTGGTTACGGGCCTCTGTCAGTCCTACAGGGTGCCCGTTCCCCCAGCGAGGTCATGCCATTGTGACATAGATAAGTATACATATGGTTCAACTGATTTCTAATACCATCTATTATTTGCAGGAATCGCACCCACAAAGACACCTAGTGGACCCGGAGAAGTCCAACAGGGCCCTGGGGTTTCCAGCTCTGGTTACGGGCCTCTGTAGTCCTACAGGGTGCCCGTTCCCCCCGGCAAGGTCACGTCATCATGACATAGGTAAGTATGCACATCGCTCAACTGATTTCTAATTTCATCTATTGTTTGCAGGGATCGCGCCTGCAAGACACCCAGTGGACCCGAAGAAGTCCAACAGGGTCTTGGAGTTGTCAAGCTCTAATTACGGGTCTCTGTCAGTTCTACGGATTGCCTGTCACCTCCAGCAAGGGCATCAGGCCCCCTACTAATTGAGCTTTCATCAAGAAGTACTGCGTCCCCAGGCAGGCGCAGGGCGAAACATGACAACAGCCTGGGGATGGCCGGCAGCGGGCAACAAACGTACCACCATCACCTCCAGAGTTCACCTCAGCTCGTCCACAAAAAGGTTAGAGCATTGCTTACGACCCATGGCCGACCAATAGGCGACCAAGCCAAAAGCCAAAGGTAAGCAAAGTACTAGGTCCGTGACCGACAAGCCATCAAGCATCCAGCTCAAGACGTTAAAGAAGCGCTACTAGGAGGCAACCTAGTACCTTTTAAATCTCTGCTTGTTATTTGATCACTTTTGTTTCTCAAGTCATAGCAGGACACACCTAGTTGCTCATGATCCTAGGAATTTAAATAAAACAAGCACAAGCTCGGAAGGTAGTCATACCTCACAAATATATATATATATATATATATATATATATATATATATATATATATGTATGTATGTATGTATGTATATTTCGGTAGAAAGATACCTTGGATATGCATGTTTGTAGCAAAAAATACTTCACAAAATATATATATGTATGTTTAGGTAGAAAGATACCTTGAATATGCATGTATGTAGCAAAAATACTTCACAAAATATATATATGTATGTTTAGGTAGCAGGATACCTTGGATATGCATGTATATAGCAAAAATATCTCACAAAACATATATATGTATGTTTAGGTAGCAAGATACCTTGGACACGCATGTATATAGCAAAATACCTCACAAAAATATACATATGTTTAGGTAGCAAAATACCTCATGAAAAAAAAAGAGAGCAAAAAGAGAGCGAGCAAGAAAAGAATAAGAAGGAAGAAAAAAAAATAGAAAATAAAAAATAATAAAGGTTGTCTAGCTAAAAAAACAACATGCTTGTGAAAAGAGATAACTTCCAGCTTTTCTTTGAAAAATTCACTGATCATAACCAGTTTTTGAAAAAATGTGTATACACCTGAAGGGTGAGTGCTGTGAAAATTTTCCCGAACGCCCAAAATGGACTCGGATGAATGCATGAATTGATAAAAAAAAACATATTTTGGAAACACTAGGTTGACTTAAGTAGGGAAAAAGAATCCTAAGCCCTAGTGTCACATGGCCATAAAAACTTGATGCTTGAGTGTCCACATGGGTGCATGCATGACCAGTTTTGCATAAAATTTCCTAATCATCATTGTTGCATGTGTATCATCCCCTTTATCCCCGAACCGCTGGCCAAACCCTGACATATATCATGACCAGTCGTTCTACAAGCCTTGAGCCAAAATCCAACCTTATCATAAACCTTGACCTAGGGTGAGAATGTCAATCCTTGCCCTCGGAAGAAAACAAAAAAAGAGAGAAAAGGAGAAAATTCCTTATCAAAAGAATCGGAAGAAAGCAAAAAGAGAAAATTCCCAATCAAAGAGGGGGAGAAAGCAAAAAAGAAAGAAAATTCCCCGATCAAAGATTTAGAGAAAGCAAAAAAAAAAAGAAACAAAGTTCCCGATCAAAGATCGCAAGAAAACAGAAGAAATATGCAGAAAGGTCTTTGGACCAGACAATATCTGAACAATACAGAATTGTCACCAAGTAAACAAGAAAAAAGGAAACCACGTCCTAAAGTGGTCCTCTCCCTTTGATTGCCAACCAAAATCTTGTGCACTAGCGACTTTCTCGCCGGGCTCTAAACAAAAACAGAAAAGGAAAAGGCAAAAACACTCAAAGCCAAGTTCCCCACCTAAAAACCATTCCCGAAAAAAGTCCTATTGATCCATGATCACGCATGTAATCTTTGATTTGATAGGAAATGATTTGCAAAATAAAGTCATCACATATCTATGGTTCGGAATTAGGATAAAACACTTACATGTGTGAGATTGATACACTTTGAGTGATTTTCTTCTATTTTTGTTGAACCCAGTGCTTCCTCTAAATGGTCATTTAGAAACGAAATACTAACATCCAAAATCTCATTTACGGTTATGAGAAACTTTCATCAGCATACTCTCCTTCCCCAATAGACACATTGTTTTTCATCCAAAAAGCATATGTTGCTCTGATAAGTTGGAAGTTTTGTCTCCTTACTAAAGCATGTTCGCATTTTGGTGAAGAAAACACCGATACTATTTTAAGTCTCACAGTTAACAAGAACTACGTAGTTCTGAGTTCCTCATCACAAATTGAGGATACGTAGGAGCAAAAGCCCTGCTTTTGTCGACCGCCCCACATTTTGTTACCGTGACCCAAGAGTCCGGTGGCATGCGGAGCCACATGACCGTGGGATCCCCAAATTCATATGTTCCATCATTTATCATTTGTATGTTATCTTGTTTCTGTGACTTGAGGGACTAACGTTTGTTTTTGTTGTTTCGATTGTCTTTTGTTTTGTGCATACATTTTGTTTGGATTGTTGCGTCAGTGCTTACTTCGTTATTTGTCGATAATGTTTGTTGCGGAATCTTGTAGAATTTTCCTTTAGGAACGTCGTCCTATAAATAAAATGAACAAAAATCATGATAACACCAAGGATTGAAAAAGAAAGAGGCATTGTGAACAAATGTCGTGTCTATATATAAAGAAAAGAGTTTTTATATGTAAAAAGTGTATGGAAAGATTTGGTGTGTGTGTAAATAATGTGTGAAGAGAAATTCTCATGTGTGAGTAATGAGTGTATATAAAGAAATTTTTGTATAAACCACGAGTGTATGTTGAAAAATGAAAAAGAAATCTTTGAACAAGAATAGAGTTTTTATGTAGACCGTGTTGATATAAAGAGAAAGAGTTTTTAATGCGTGTGTATACAGAAAAAGTTTGTCGTGTATAGGAATGTAGGTGTATCAAGAAAAAAAATTTCTCATAGATAACGATGGATGTATAGTTTTTTTAAACATAAAAAATGAAACAAAAAGAAAAAGACAGAAAGACCTCGAAGGTCAGCATGTTATGGTTAGGAAGCATAAATCATTCGTAGAGAGCAAACATATCTTCTAGAAGCAAGGGACTGACGCTAAGAGTTTATTTTCCTGAATAACCGAGATAAGAATGGATGGATTCATTGAACTGATGAAAGAACATAATTTGGAAACGTTGGGTCTGTTTGTGTAAGTTCCCAACCGTAGTATCACAATGCCATAAACAGGATGCTTGAGTGCCCACCTGGCTGTGGCCATGACTAATTTTGCACGTTGTTTCCAAATCATCATTGTTGCGCATGCCTTGTGGAATAATATGGAAGTTCGGCCCGAGACCGACACCTTGACGCACGAATTTGTTTTGCCCCAGATATCAAGATCGGGCTCCCACGATAAAAGACCCCATTGAGACACAACCTTAAACTTTTTTGAACCTTGGCCTATAAAAAAGAATCCTCATCCTTTCCCCCGATGCAAAGGACAGCGGAATCTCCACAAGGGAGAGCAAATAGAATGCTAAAACCCGATTTCCCAAAGAAAGGAATGGAAAAGGAAGAAATGAAAAGAAAGAAAAGGAAAAAATGAAAATAAGGAAAAGGAAAAGAAGGATTCCCGATCGAAGATCGGAAGGAAGTAAAAAGGAAATCGGAGGAAAACAGAATAATTCCCGATCAATGAAAGAAAGAGAACATAAGATCTTCAGACCAGATAAATTTTTGGCAAGGTAAGTGACTGCCGGCAAAGGAAAACCCATTTTTGGTGGTTCTTCCTTTCGAATTTCCATTCAAAGTCATTCTCGACTGGCGATATCCCGCCCCACATAAACAAAGAGGAAAAGACCGAAACACCCAGCTTCCTCTCCAAAAACACTACCCTCGAGAAAATCCTATTGATCCGTGATCGTACGTGTTGATCTTTGATTCGATAGGAAATCATGTGCAAAATAAAGTCATGGTGTAGTTATGGTTTGGGATTAGGGTAAAACACTTTCCTGTGTGAGTTTTTTATACACTATGAGTGATTTATTCCCAGTTTTAGCTTAACCCGTTGTTTCCCTTGAATGTTCATTTAAAAGCTAAATGTTGACATCCTGCCCTTCATTTTCGGTTACAAGGAAGATTACCCTTGGCATGAGTATATTGTTTCTCTAAGATATGGTGCTCTCGTGAATGATTTATTTTTCTTTGCAAAAAGCATGTTTGCCTTTATAGGTGGAAAAAACCCGGTGGACCAATCGGTTCTGCCAACAAATTTTATTCGGAGCCCCATGAATTGATTGTCGTTCATGCATCCTCCACCAATGTGTCTGGAGCCACGCGAAGTGATTGCCTAGCGCAATTCTCCATTCTCCACTTTTATTCGGAGCCCCATGAATTGATTGTCGTTTATGCATCCTCCACCAATGAGTCTGGAGCCACGCAAAGTGATTGCCTAGTGCAATTCTCCATTCTCCACTTTTATTCGGAGCCCCATGAATTGATTGTCGTTCATGCATCCTCCACCAACGAGTCTGGAGCCCCGCGAATCGATTGCCTAGCGCTGTTCGCCAATTCTCCATTCTCCACTTTTGTTCGAAGACCCATGAATTGATTGCCTAGCGCTGTTCATGTGTCCTCCACAGTCAAGTGCGGAGCCTCCGGTGACTGGGAAATGTGGTTTTTGTTATTTTCCCGATTGGTTCCTTCGCTAAACATGTGTATATATGTATATTATGTTGTTGTTGTTTGTATTTTGTTTTTGTGTTGTGCAAAAAAAAGAAGAAGTAGAAACGAGAGTCGTCATAGACTAATCACGGAAAGGGCAAAGACGGATGAAATCAGTGTTTTTATCTTTACTTTCCTCTTATCTCCGATAAAAGGTAAGTAAAGAGGGGCAACTGTCATACCCTAATTTCGTCCGGGGACTGCTGCTTGATGGCATGCAACCTTTGATTGACCGCTTCGAAATACTTAGCACCCTTTGTTGCACAATATGTGAAGTCCCGAGATGCGTCGGAAATCAAAAGAAAGCATGGTTACGCGATCCGTCAAATTCCGTAATGTGGAGGAAACCAAAAGGAAGTATTGTTACGCAATCCGTGAGTTTCCGTAACTTCTTCGAAAGCTAAAAAAGAGTAAATACATGATCCGTAAGGTTCTGTAACCTTACGGAAAGAAATTAAGTATCGTTACGAAATTCGTAAAGTTTCGTAACGTTACGGAAAAGAATCACCAAAAAAAGCATAGGGGGTGTATTTAGTAAAATGGGGGTGCAAATAGAGGTTTCTGGGCAATTTCTTGCTTAAGGTGGAAGCAACCGAGCTCGCCTGGGCGAGCTAGGTGGCAACCACCTCCCTCGTCTGGGACACCCGTAATGCTTCTGTAAAATTTCCATAACCCTAAATAAGCATATTTCACTTAATATGGGTGAAAAGGAAGAGAAAAAAAAGCAGAAAATCAAGTCCTATAGGCTTCCGTAACTTTCCCGTAAATTACGAAAGAAGGGGGGTGAACTTATCAAAAATGGGGGATGCAAATAGAAATTTTGAATTTTTGAAATTGGGCCTTTCAGAGTATTTTTGAAGCTGGATTGCTTTTGGAGGAAGCAACCCAGCTCGCCTGGGCGAGCTGGGCGGCAACCTCCTCCCCCTTTTTCCTATAAATAGGCTGAAGGGGGCTGCTCTAAGGGTCTCGGATCCCCTGGTGATGTATTTCAGCTGTTTTGGGTGAAAAAAATTGTTTCCGTGAAGAAAATCCAAGCGGAGGTGCTTCCATAACGCTTCCGAGATGTTTCCGTAAGCAAATCCGTGAAGGTTTTCCTCCGTTATTCACCATTCTTCATCCGTTCTTTATTCTTCAACGGGTAAGTTTCCAAATCGAGCTTTTTAATTCATTCTATGTACTCGTGGTGGTCCCCATTTGATTTGTGTACTTTTATTCTCATTTCATTTACTTTCTATACCCCCTTTTGACGTGCTTCAGTCATTTATTTAAGTCATTTTTCGCCTAATAAAATATAAAATAAATTTCCACCGATCATTTGATTTGTAATATTCGTTAATTTCAGTTAAAATGAATTCCGACCATTCGGTCGTGCCGTAACCACGTTGGAAATAAAAAAAGAGGTAAAATAATAATATAATAATCAAAAAATACTTTTTAGTAAAATAAAGCGGAAAAATCCATCGAACGTTTTTCTTTGGGATTTCTCGTTCTTAATTGAATTGACTAATAACTAAAGTGAAACTAAGGCTAAAATCAACCCGCAAAGTCAAGCTCGTCCACAAAAAAATCACTAAAAAGGATTTTAAGATTCAATACCTCAGTTTTTCTTACCGAGTAAAAAGGATCATTTTTAAGGTCCAACGCCTTAAAATGATCACCTTCCAAGTAAAAAAATCGTTTGATTCACCCTTAAGGAAGAACTACGTAGGTCTGATTTCCTCTTCGATGGAGGGTACGTAGGAGCAAGAGCCCCGCTTTTGTCAACCTCAAAAATAAAAAAGAAATAAAAGGTGAAATAAAATAATTTCACAATTCTAAAAATAGGCTGTTGTCCTTTGAGACAAACGTGAGAGGTGCTAATATCTTTCTCAAACGTAAATACAACTCCCGAACTTAGAATTTTCGTTTTGACCGGTTTCCTTTGGTTTTTCCGACGTTCTCCACAAATAAACGTTGGTGGCGACTCTGCGCATCTTTCCTCCTTTGAAAAGCACACCCGTGAGCCTCGCCTTGCACGCCCGTAAAAGGGCATGTTGCGACATGAATGATAATACTCCACCAAGTGACTAATAAATAACATGTTTCTACCCGAAAAATTAAAATTGATTTATCTCTAAATGAATTATAGTGTCTAAGACAATAGGATTCATATGCACACAAATTGATTTACTTAAATTTTGGTAAAAGAAATGAGAAAAATGGTATTTAATTTAATAAAGTATGACATGTAGGTAGACAGTAGCAAAGCTTAACATTTTCCATGGGTACTACTAGTAAGTAGTAACCTAACAAAAATGAATAATATCAAGAGAATGTCCATAAAGCAGTGCTCCAAAAAATGGTACTCAAGAAAATGATCACATGCTCTCCCCATATGGCATTAGCCTTTCTCACCAAAGTTGAACATTAAAGTTCCATATGATAATAGCAAGTTATGGCTTCCCTAACCTATTAATTAGTCCATTTATAGCCTCTATTTCTATGCATGTGCTCTAGGACTGGAGGAGCATTGTAAAATTACTCATCCTCTCAGAAAATGCCATTACCAAAGTGGACGTATCTAGGGGTGTGCAAGATAACCAGTTTGGTAAAAATAAACTTGACTATTTTTAAAAATAAGTTCAGTTTGGATTGAACTGGTTCCTAAAACAAGTTCAGTTAACGCAATAAAAAATAGTTTGGTTTGAAACCAGTTCTAAAATAGTCAGAACCTACTTCAGGTATAAACTACTATATGAGAATTTAATTTATGAAAACTAAAATAGGAGAATTCGGTTCGAAACAATATTGAAACAGTAAAAAAAAGTAATTTGATTTGAATATGCTCATAAATGTTAATTACGTAAGTCTATTCATCCATACTTACCATAAGGAACAGGGAAATGTTTGAGATGGTAATATTCCACCACTGCCATAGATGCAGAAAATGCCATCACCAAAGAGGATGTAGCACTTGCAACCTTTTATGGAAAATTACAAAATATGAGTTATTTCCAATAAAAATTTCCATAGACTTAATGGAAAAATTAAAAGAAGGTACCTAAGGAGGAATTCCAAGAATATATCCCAACACAGATTAAAATGCCACTCTTAACTTGAGCATTAATCATATTGGTATCATAGATGATGCTGCCATGAGCAATATCCCAATGCCATGCGGATTAGTTCATTATCAACCTAAGACAATGGACTGCAATTAAAAAGAGTACCAGAAAAAATAGAAACTTGAAAATAATGACTCAACAAAGCCAAATGGTAAAAAAGAAAAAAGAAAAACATGAGAAGAAAAAAATTGCAATGAGCACAAAAAAGTTCTTAAAATATTTTACTGCAAAATGCGAAAACAAGTATCCATATAGCAATAAATTCCAAAGAGTACACCAACCTTAACAAATACTATATATATTTACGCTTTCAATCGACTTGTAAATTGATCCATCAGGATCCAATAAACATAAATTAGATTTTGCATAAATTTCTAGCAGAAAAGAAACAAAAAAGTAGTAATACAGAATACTTGGACATATTAGCTAATAGCCTCCAAGTTTACAAACAAAATAGTTCTTAAGTTTATCCCTTGGAATAATGTGAATGTATCTTTCATCATGCAATGAAAAAATGATGCCTACAATTTACCTATAAGAAACCTGTCAATCATTCAACTTCTGAAGAAAAGTAAGTGAAAATAGCTTTACATTCACAATTAAAAATGGAAATAAGCAACACCATATTTTCCTTAAATATATTAAGCCTATTTTCCAAACATAAAGTTTGAGTCCAATCTATTATAAGAAATAGGCTATTCTTTTTCTGCTTGGCCTAACCTAAAAGCTTGTTTAAATGCTTACTTTGTGATGTAGCTTCATGTGGAGCTTGTAGGCCTTGGATCTTCTTCATCAATGGAGTCCTTTGCTTCTTGAAGATCAATGTCAGTGAAATGGAGATGGAGGAAAGGAGATTGGAGACACCACTTCAAGGAAAAGATGAGTCAAGAACAAGCTCACCACCATAGGAAGCCATGGATAAGAGCTTGAAGGTAGGAGAAGATGAGTGGAGGGAGAAAAAGAGAAGGAGCACGAAGATTTATGCCTCAAATGAGGTCTGAACTTTGAAGTGTAATTCTCAAATGATCAAAGTTGAAAAAATGCATATACAAGGCCTCTATTTATATCCTAGGTGTCACACAAAATTGGAGGGAAATTTGAATTTCTATCCAAATTTCACTTGAATTTAAATTTGAATTGGTGGAGCCAAATTTGGAGCCAAAATTTCAATAATTATGATTAGTGAATTTTAGTTATGGTTCAGCCCATTAATCCAAGATTAAGTTCAAGATTCTCCACTAAGTGTGCTTAGGTGTCATGAGGCATGTAAAGCATGAAGGACATGCACAAAGTGTGACTATATGATGTGGCAATGAGATGTACCACGAAAATGTTCACCTCCCCCTTAAGATGGTCCAAAATTTAATTGGATTGGGCTTCTACCAATTCAATTAAATTTATCTCCCAACACACACACATCAAATAGTGCACTTAATGCATGTGAAATTACAATACTACCCCTAATACAAAAACTAGTCTAAGTGCCCTAAAATACAAGGGCAGAAAAATCCTACATTACTCGGGTACCCTTCCGACACTATGGAGCCATAAATACAAGGGCTAAAAATAATGAAACCTTAATCTAATATGTACAAAGATAAGTGGGCTCATATTGAGCCCATGGGCCAAAAATCTACCCTAAGACTCATGAGAACCCTATGGCCTTCTCCTACATCTCTGGCCAAATCTTCTTGGAGTCTTCTATCCAATGCCATGGGGGGGGGGTGGGTAGGATTGCATCATCCCCCCCCCCCCTGAAAAGGATTTGACCTCAAATCCAAAGGTTCTTGAAACTCTGGACTTCTTCCCTCAACACTTGTAAAAAGAATAAAAACATATATATTAGTGGTGTTTGGCATGTTGGAGTAGGGTAAGGTCTTAAAACCCCTTTCCTGGGCATCTTCCCATGAGGGAACATGGTTCCTCACCAACTCAATGAGTGGTGCTACAAGTATAGAAAAATATGGGACAAACCTTTTGTAAAAGTTTGTTAAGTCATGGAAGCCCCATATTTTCCTTATACCTGGTGGGGTGGGTCACTCAGGAATGACCTTTATTCTCTTAGGATCTGTGGGAACCCCTTGATCACTATTTAAAATTTTAAGGAAAGTAATGCAATAAAACATACATTTTTCTGTATTTTCATGTTGATTATTTCTACAAAAAAGTATGACAAACCTAAGGTGTCCCATATGAGCACCTAGGTTTGTATTGAAACCAAAAATAAGGACAAACCTACCTAATGAGTCCCTATGTATACGAATCATGAAGATGTTAGGTGCATGAGTGATTATACAAAAGAGGGTTGCACTACTCAACACATTCATCATATCACCTATTTTATGGATTTGGTGCCTAATAATACCTATTTTCGGCACCAACAGAGCACAAGGATTTAAGTTCTTATGAACCAAACCCTCATCCAACAACTCCTTTACTTGAGGAATAACCTCAAGCCCAAGAGGTGTGGCAGTGCTAACAAGTGTCTTTTTACAAAGGAGAAGATGTGTGTTAGACAAGTCGCCTCAATAACTTAAGAGGGGGGGTGAATTAAGTTTCAAAATTTTCCCACTAACAAACTTTAACCCCCTTTTAAATGATAGGCTTAGAATGCAGAACATGAAGCAACAATCAATTTAATAATGTTCTTTAAACGTGCAAGACAAAATTGATTGTAATAAAATAAAGAAGATAAAGGAAGAGAGAAATGCAAACTCAATTTATACTGGTTCGGCCACTTCCCGTGCCTACGTTCGATTACAAACATCTGGTAATTGATTACATGATTCAAAATTCAAATTCAAAACCCTTTTTAAAAGCTTACTTGCAAACTTGTCTTCGGGTAATCGATTACACTACCTGGTAATCGATTACCAGAGCCTTTGATCTCTTGAAAACAATTTGTTTTAAGGAAAAAACCAATCAACCAATGAGATTGTTTGAGGCCTTATCTTTTCTTGATCTTGTTTTCTTGACCTTGAGTTAATCTTGAAGCAATGCTTAACCTTTGAATGTTTGTTGAAGCAACCTTGTATTAATCTTGAAGCAATGCTTAACCTTTGAATGTTTGTTGAAGAAACCTTGTTTGATTCTACTTTAGCATCATCAAAACCCTGAATTCATACACTCACATTCTCCCCCTTTTTGATGATGACAATCATTATCAAGAAAATTCTTTTTGACATCATCAAAACCTGCATGATTCACACTCTCCCCCTTTTTAATGATGACAACCATTTGTAGGTTAGGAGTAAAAACAAAAGAAAAAGAATATTTATCTGTATAGTTTACTAGTTTACTCTCTCTTGATTTTGCAATGATTTCTTATATGAAACAGTTGAAGATTTCATAGATTTCATATATGACAAAATTGTCTCAAAAAATAGATAATTCCCCTTACTACCTTATCTTTTATTTATCTTTCCCCCTTTGTCAACATAAAAAGAAAATCATGAGCAGAGAGGAGAAAAGCATTCAGCAATTTATAATGAATTAAAAGAGTAAAGCATGCCATACCGTTCAAAGTATCATTTCTTGGCCTAAAAGAAAATGTTACCGCTTGTTGGAATATATGAGAATCAAATGATATCAAAAGGCCTTTATCACATAATTGATGAATACTTAATAAACTATTCTTAAGACCATCAATAAGTAAAACATTTTCTATGGAGGTAGAGGGATTCGTACCTATTTTTCAACTCCAACAATTTTACCTTTGTTGTTGTCTCCATAGATCACATGTTCACTATTTTTGGGAGAAATATGAATAAACTTCGATGCATCTCCAGTCATGTGTTTGGAGCAACCGCTATCAATATACTAACTTTGCTTCAAGGAGTCCATCATTCATATAATCATATTTTCATTTTGGTACCCAAATTTTCTTGGGTCCTTGAATGTTAGTTTTGAGTAAGGATCCTTTTGGAACCCATACCATTTTTCAATGCTACTACCATTCCATTTAATATAACATGTTGATGCACTATGATCTTTCTTACCACACTGAAAGCATGTTAACAAGGGAGAACTAGCCTTTTGAGTGGAGGAAAAAAAAATTATGCATCTTTTGTTGATTTTCAATATTATATCCTAATCTAGCCTTATAAAAAACACATCTTTGTTTGCCAAATATAATATCTAAATTATTTTTACCAAGAGTAAATTTGGCAAAAGCAATTTTCAAATCTTTAATTTCTTCTTTGAATTTATCACAACATTCATATGAATGAGATGCTTTATTGTTTTCTTGTATTAAGCATTTTGTAGAAGATTGGTTTTTATCTACTGATTTTAAAATTTTAACTTCAAATTTAAGATTTTCTAACTCTACATTTAATTTCAAAATTTCCTTTTCTAAACTTGAAATAGTTTTCTTAGAATATGAAACTAATTCGGCAAGTTTGACAAATTCTTTATGCAAGTCATTAAATGCATCTTGGAGTTCATCAAAAGAAATAGATAAGTCATAGTTAGAAGACATTACCTCTTCTCTGCTTTCATAGTCTTTGGCCATAAGGCCCAGATTTATGATTTCATTTTCTGAATCACTTGATGAATCCATGTCATTATTTTCCCAAGTGATGTATGCTTTCTTTTCTTTCTTATCTTTGAAATTTTTCTTGTCAGATTTTTCCATTCTTCTTTTAAAGACAGGGCAATCGAATCTCAAGTGCCCAGGTTGATCGCATTCATAACATTTTGGGGCTAAGGAGGAATCTTCTCCTTTCTTCTTTGAATTGATATTTGATCTCCTTTGATTTCCTTTGTTTCTCAGAAATTTATTGAATCTCTTCACAAAAAATCTGAAATCATCATCTTCTTCTATTTCATTCAAGTCCTCTTTATCACTTTCTTCTTGAACAAAAGATGATAAGGCTTTGAGTGCAATTCCTTTCCTATTTTTGTCATTCTCTTCATATTGATGGAGTCTCATATGTTCCATTTCATGTTCCTGAAGCTTTCGAAAAAGAGTTGCAAGAGACATGTTAATAAGATCTCTTGATTTTGCAATTGCTATTACTTTTGGTTGCCATTGCCTGCTTAAACATCTCAACACCTTGTTAATTAGATCTTCATTAGAAAATATTTTTCCCAATGATGCAAGACGATTGACTATATGTGTAAATCTCTTTTGCATATCTTGTATGGTCTCATTTTGATTCATTCTAAATAGTTCATATTCATGTGTGAGAGTGTTTATTCTAGATCTCTTGACATCAGTTGTGCCTTCATGGGTTACTTGTAGAGTGTCCCACAATTCTTCATCCATGCCTAATGCAGAAGTGATTATATTTTTGGCCTTTAAATTGTATTGAACCCTTCTTCTTTCATCATCATCCCATTCTTCTCTAGGTTTTTCTATAGTTGCATTTCCCACTACCATTGTAGGAATGAAGGGACCGATTTCAATGGCTTCCCATACATTTAAATCTATGGCTTCAATAAAGATCTGCATTCGAGTTTTCCAATAGTGATAACCCTCGCCATTGAAAACAAGAGGCCTATTAATAGAATTTCCCTCGGGAAATGGAAAGTTAGATGAGGTCATAATTATTCTTGAAGTTTTTAAAATTTAGACAAGAATCCTACTATGATACCACTTGTTAGACAAGTGGCCTCAATAACTTAAGAGGGGGGCGGAGTTAAGTTTCAAAATTTTCCCACTAAGAAACTTTAACCCTCTTTTAAATGATAGGCTCAGAATGCAGAAGAAGAAGCAACAATGAATTTAATAATGTTTTTTTAAACGTGCAAGACAAAATTGATTGCAATAAAATAAATAAGATAAGGGAAGAGATAAATGCAAACTCGATTTATACTAGTTCGACTACTTCTCATGCCTACGTCCAGTCCTCAAGCAACCCACTTGAGATTTTCCACTATCTCTATAAATCCTTTACAAACTTTGAACACACCTTGGGATCCTCACCCTTGTGTTCAAGATTCTCTAAGAGACAATCCGTCTCTTAATTACAATTCTTACAATCCAAGAGACAACCAGTCTTTTGATTACAACTGACTTTCTGAGATGAACAGAAAGATTTCTCTCCTTTAGAGTGGATGATACAAATTGAAGATCCTTGAGGAATTTCTCTCTTTTAGAGATGATAATACAATTTGAAGTTCCTAGATGAATTCTCAATAGATTTGCAAGTGTTTGCCCAAGATTTGTTGAGAGAGCATTTGACAATTAAGTTCTCTTAGAATCTTTCTCTTACTTTTCAAAGTCAGACACACATATATATCGGCCCATCGTGCCTTTTCAAAATGGTTTGAAGAGATGTGCCTTTCCAAAAAGTTTTTCTGAAATTTTCTCATTGGTAATCGGTTACAGGTTTCTGGTAATCGATTACACAGTTTTATTTTGAAGGGTCATGACTTTTCAAAGTGTTTTCTGAAGTGTCGTTGCGGGTAATCGATTACAAACATCTAGTAGTCTTCTCTTGTATACTAGCCTTAGGGGGTTATTTTTCTATTGTCTTCCCCTTATCATCTTTGCATACTAGCCATAAGATTTTGAAGTAGACTTCCTTTTAAGTTGTTGCTCTACCCTTATTTTCCAATCTAAGTAAACCTATACATTGTCCTTCCCATGGAAGTATGGGAGGTTAATATTAGTCTCTTGAGGCTTTCTTTCCTTTCCTCTCCTATAGGAGTGAGGTCTAAGATGTGACCTATGCCTTCCTTCATAATAGTCATGATGTTCTTCACTTAGGCTCTTGCAAGAGTCATGACTACTGTCATACCCTAATTTCGTCCGGGGATTATTACTTGATGACATGCAATAAATGAAGTCCTGAGACGTCTCAGAAATCTAAAGGAAGCAGGCTTGCGCGATCCGTGAAATTCCGTAATGTGGCGGAAGTCGAAAAGAGGTGTTTTTGCGCAATCCGTAAGTTTCCGTAACTTCTTCGAAAGCTAAAAAAGAGTAAATACATAATTCGTAAGGGTTCGTAACCTTGCGGAAGAAAAAATAAGTATCGTTACGAAATTCGTAAAGTTTCGTAACATTACGGAAAAAGAATCACCAAAACAATAGAAGAGGGGGTGTATTTAGTAAAAATGGGGGTGCAAATAACAACCAGGCCCACTTGGGCCCTCCAGAAGATTCCTCCAGAAGGCTGTTGCTTCTGGAGGAAGCAACCTTGCTCGCCTGGGCGAGCTGGGCGACAAGCTTCTCCCCTATTTTGCTATAAATAGGGGGAGAAGTGAAGAAGAAAAGGGTGTGCAGCCCCTTAGGCACTTCTCTCTCTCTCGAATTCGGTGAGGAAAATTATTTCCGTGAAGAAAATCCAAGCCGAGGCGCTTCCGTAACGTTTCCGTGAGTAATTACGCGAAGATTCTCGACCGTTCTTCAAGATCCATCGTTCGTTCTTCGTTTTCTTCAGTCTACAACGGGTAAGTACCTCAAACCAAGCTTTTCAATTCATTCTATGTACCCGTGGTGGTCCACATTTTGTTTCATGTATTTTTATTCTCGTTTTCATTTACTTTTTATACCCCCTTTTGACGTGCTTAAGCCATTTATTTAAGTCATTTGTCGCTTAATCTAAAAATAAAATAAATTTCCACCGATCGTTTGAATTGTATCATCCGTTAATTTTGGTTAAAATGAATTCCGACCGTTCGGTCGTGCCGTAACCACGTTGGAAATAAAAAAAGAGGTAAAATAATAATATAATAATCAAAAAATACTTTTTAGTAAAATAAAGCGAAAAAATCGATCGGACGTTTTCTCTTTGGGATTTCTCATTCTTAATTGAATTGACTAATAATTAAAGTGAAACTAAGGCTAAAATCAACTCGCCTAGTCAAGCTCGTCCACAAAAATAGGGTTTTGAAAGTTTATCATTTCAATTTCTTACTAAGTAAAAAGGGATCATTTTTAAGGTCCAACGCCTTAAAATGATCACCCCTCAAGTAAAAAGAATCACTTGATTCACGCATAAGGAAGAACTACATAGGTCTGATTTCCTCTCCAAAGGAGGGTACGTAGGAGCAAAAGCCCCGCTTTTGTCGACCTCCAAAAATAAAAAGAAATAAAAAGTTAAGATAACACAATTCCACAATTCTAAAAAAGAGGCTGTTGTCTTTCGAGACAAACATAAGAGGTGCTAATACCTTCCTCAAGCGTAAATACAACTCCCGAACTTAGAATTTTCATTTTGACCGGTTTCCTTCGGTTTTTCCGACGTTTTCCACAAATAAACATTGGTGGCGACTCCGCGCATCTTTCCTCCTTTGGAAAGCGCACCCGTGAGCCTCGCCCTCGCTCAGCCGCGAAGGACACGTTGCGACAGTTGGCGACTCCACTGGGGACCTTTTTTGTGAGTTAGGCCTATTTCAAGGAATTGTGAATTTGTGAAACTTCGTGTGTGCATTTGTTGAACTATGTAAAATGTAAATGACTGTTGTTTATTTCGCATTCTTTACACTGCATTCGAAGCACCCACGGGTTTGAGTAAAAAAGGGGCCCTACACCCGAGTTCATGGGAATTTAAGGAGTGGAGGTGAATCTATCATCATGCTAGGTCTCCGACTTGCTTGATAATAGTGAAACCTCGTCTAGAGCTTTCTCTCTTTATAATGTGTTGTCGCTGGTATTCCATACCGCCACAATATTATTATCTTGAGTGATGATACCTCTAGAAAACAGCCGTGTGAGTTATGAATTGTTGGGGAGTAGTTATTAGAGACCCCTAGATATTGTCCTATAGGTTCCCAAATAGGGGCAAAGAGCAAACATGCTCCGTGCCATTCGTTCTCATGCATTTTTTGGTAAATAGCACTAGTTTACAGTTTTGCTAGTGATGTTTGGTTTCTTTAGAGTAATACGTAACCTTTTTAATACTACGTTTAGGCGCCATCATGCCCAAAACGTAGCATTAAAGTTGGATCTCTACAATCTCGTATGTGTGAATTACCCCTTTGTGTCGTTTTCTTTCCGTTTCATGCATGCGCATCTGCATCATACCGTCACACATGTGTTGTATGTGGGTCTCGTCTTTTGTCATGGGAAGCCGGAAGATCCATATCGTCTTCTTAACTGCACACATGGGGCACTGCGCCCCCCAAATGCGCAATAAGGAGAGATAATTTTTCGGGCTCTCGTGTCCCTAAATGCATTCATATCATGCACCGCATAAACATCTCTTCAGCATCATAATGAACATATCGTTCCTGCATTTGTCCGTTATCACATTCACATTTTGCATGAGTCATTGCATCATCATGCATATGCGTTCAACAGACTTTTTGATCTACAAATTGCATACCAATTGTTTTCATGTTTGCTCATACATGATCCTTGTATTTTCCTCTACAAAACAAAAACAAAAAAAAGGGAAGCATGAAAATTCATGATGCATTCTTAGTTGCATGTGTTAGGTACCATGAGCCAACCATGTTGGGATCATAAACCCATTTCTAAAATTAAAAAAAAGCACAAACAACAAAACAAAATGATTGAGCATGGTACCTAATGCATGGTTAATTAAGAAAGGATGTCTCTTCGGGCATCTCAATCTCATAATTACATTTTCCATGCATAGCATGCGTATTCTCGAGTCTTTCATTCCTATGAAATGTTGTTGAAGTATTGGCAATCAAAATTTCCATTCCCTGGGTTATGGGGTTGAACCAAGCTCGCGCTTTTACGAAAAGGTTCATTGAGTCAAGTTGAAGTATGGAAGTAACCATCTTGCAAAAATTGGGGCAAAAGATGGATCGTGTTACATCATTGCTTTGTCTACTGCCAAACACATTTAGGGCTATCGATGTCCCTGTTACTTCCAGTTTCGCCTTGACGGAGATGTCATGGACCATGTTGAAAATCTAAATTGATTCAACCCCATATCCAGTGTAAAAATTTGCAATACTTCAACTGTGCATCATTCGCATACATCCATGTTGTTCATTGGTTGCGTTGCTCATTGCATTCTTTCCTTGAAAAAAAAAGGAACTTAATCATTGTTATAAAAAAAAAAAAAAAAAAACATGCTTTACGGTGCCCTCACCGAACTTGTGCTAGAGCTAGAGTAATGGGTGAAGTAGAGGAGATACAAGAGAAGATGAAGGCTGACATGGAGGCCACTAAAGAGAAAATGGCCACAATGATGGAGGCCATGATGAGCGTGAAGAAGGTAGTGGAAGCCAATGCGGTTGCAATTGCCGCTACCAGCGTTGTTGCTAAGGTGAACCCGACGTCCCCATCCGACATCAATGAATCATCCAACCTCAGATATGGTAGGCAAAGATTTGGGAAGTATGGGCGGCCCCCATGATGTGCAAATTCAAAACGAGCACGCCTTCCCGCCATATGGCTTGCCTCTCAACTATACGCCACCCAATGTGGCGTACACTCCCAATAAGAATGTCAATAACTCCACTCCCATACCCATTGAGAGCCAGCAACCCCAAACTGATCATGCACATGTCTCTTAAACCGTGGGGGAGACACATGAAATTCCCCATCACAATCTAGCCGACTTCAAGCCTTGGCTCGGATATGCCACTAAAGGGCAAGCAGTTGGTGGTATACCCCTACAAAACCCTTTGGAGGGCCCTCAGTATCACCCACAACTACACCTCTTGCATTCCACGACAAGTAAAAACCCTCATGCTATGGCAGAAATGGGAAAACTGGATCATCTAGAGGAAAGACTCAGGGCCATTGAAGGAGGTGAAGATTATTCCTTTGCTAACCTAGAAGAGTTGTTCCCAATACCCAATATCATCACCCCTCTCAAGTTCAAGGTGTTGGACTTTGACAAGTACAAGGGGATTACTTCCCCCAAGAACCATCTAAAGATGTATTGTCGGAAGATGGGGGCATACGCAAAAGATGAGGAATCGTTGATACATTCCTTCCAAGAAAGTCTTACTGGGGTAGCTGTTACTTGGTACACTAACTTGGAACCTTCCTGAGTCCATTCCTGGGAGGACCTAATGGTTGCCTTCGTTAGGCAGTGTCGGTATAATGGCTTCGGATAGGATGCAACTACAAAATATGTGCAAAAAAGGGGGCACGGATCTTTCAAAGAATACGCCCAAAGGTGGAGAACCTGGCAGCTCAAGTGGCACCTCAATGACGAAAAAATAATGACAATGATAGTAGACACATTACCAGTATTCTGCTAGGGAAAATGGTGGGCTACGCACCTTCAAAGCTTTGCGGATTTGGTCTTTGCCAGTGAAAAGATCGATGTGGGTCTGAAAAAAAGGCAAATTTAGTCATCCTGCTTGGACGAATGAGAAAACTGGGGCAAATGAAGAGGGTGAGGATGAAGGAGAAGCCCGTGCTGTGACTACCATTCCTATACAACCAAGTTTCCCACCAACCCAACAATGTCATTACTCAGCCAATAACAAACCTTCTCCTTACCCACCGCTCAGTTATCCACGAAGGCCATCCCTAAAATCAACCACAAAGCCTACCTACCGCTCTTCCAATGACAAACACCACCTTTAGCGTAAACCAAAACACCAACCAAGAAATGAATTTTGCAGCGAGAAAGCCTTAGAATTCACCCCAATTCCAGTGTCCTATGCTAACTTGCTCCCATATCTACTTGATAATTCAATGGTAGCCATAACCCCAGCCAAGGTTCATCAACCTCCATTTCTCCGAGAATACGACTTGAACGCAACGTGTGCTTGTCATGGAGAAGCCCCGGGGCGTTCCATTGAGCATTGTAGGGCTCTGAAGCGTAAGGTGCAAGGTCTAATTGATATGGGCTGGCTGAAATTTGAGGAGAATCGCGTGTAAATCCTGACATTGACAAGAGATGCCACACATAGGGCAATTTTGAAAGCTGTTGTTAGATGTCTCTAATGACTCCTCAGGATTTTCAACTTTCACCGGAAGTGGGTGCAAGCCATTGGTCTGTTTGCTCAAGCGACCTGTGCTCCTGAGTTTGGACGTCCAAGATCGTTCAATCAGAGATTACTCGTCTTGTGCGTTGGTGGGGTTGCCGTAAAACAACAAATAAAGTTCAAAACCAATAAGTTTCAAAATAAAAAAAAAAGTTCAAAAAGAAAAAAAGAAGCATTTGATTGACTGTGTTTTCAAGACATTCATGTGACCTTATTTTATCATTCCGGAAAGTTTGTCTTTTTTGAGAGAAGTGAGTTATCAAGAATAGGATGTTGGACAAATGGCCTCAGTTACCTTAAGAAAAAGAGGGGGTTGAATTAAGATACGAAGATTATTCCCCAATTAAACTTTCACTCTCTCTTTTCGGATTAACAATGCACACAGGGACAATCCTTCCCTTGTGTTCAAGAATCCCCTACAACAAGAGACCCACGGTCTCTTAATCCCTTTTCAGAAATAAGAAGATGAGAAGAAGAGATCTATCTTAAAAGAGATAGATTGTACAATGAAGATCAATAAAAATTCCTTATTGAATATGCAAGTGGTTGACCAAGGGATCTTTTGAGAGGATAAAACATTTCAGTTCAGAAAAACTCTTAATCTTTTGAGAGGATAAATTTTTTGGCAATAAAAACCCCCTGTAAGTTCGTGTTTCCAAGTCACCTTAGATGGCCATTCATAAACCATTTGAATAGATGTGACTCTTGGGAATTATATTCTGAAAATCCCCTCTGGTAATCAATTACAAGACTGGTGTAATCGATTACAGGTTTTAAAAATTTGAAACATTTTCAACTGTCGGTAATCGATTACCATAGAGAAAATCTCAATTTGAAATGATAGAATTCTTTGGTCAAACCTTTTGTTTTTTCAATTTGGAAACTTTTTCCTAAAGATTCTAGAGATCAACTTGATCATATATCTTAATTTTCTTGGATTCTTGTCTTGAATAAAACTTAGAAGCACTTGATCCTTTAGCATCATCCAGACATCAAAACATCTTGCTTCTACATAGGAGTCATTTGACTTAATCCATCAACTGAAAGATCCTTCAACTATTTCTCGTCCTTGGAAAATTCTTTTTGCAAGAATCAGCTGCTTCTTCCTCACTACGAGGTTGTGAAAACAAGACAACAATTTGTACCTCAAAGCCTTACACTGGGGCAATGAAAGGCACCATGCAAAAAACCTCAAGCGAACCTAGGGGCAGATTAGAAGTTCTCACCCAATAGGTTCCCAGCTACAAGGTCATGACAAAAGATAACAATTGGTACCTCAAAGCCTTACACTGGGGCAATGAGGGGCATCGTGCATGAGCCTCAAGTGAACATAGGGTCAAATCAAAAGTCCTCACCCGTCGATGTTTTTAAACAAGAAAAAAAGGGGGAGACAAATCCTAGAATTTCAATAGATTGATTAAACGTCAAACGGCTCCATTCCCGTCACTCCAAAATGGTCAAGTGACTAAATCAAACAGAACATACACTCTGAGGGAGTTCCCGGAGAGATTTGCAAAAGATAGGATAGGGTTGCATGAATTATCACCTTTTTCAAAAGGACAGTCAATCTATTTTTTCCAAAAATATTAAATCAAAATCAAAATCACAAAATAGGGAAAGAATGTCATGAACATTGTACAACTTTCCATTGCATTGCATTGTTTCATATGAGGTCAGCATTACCAAATTTCACAACAAAGGTTGCATGCGTCTGCATCCCTAAAAATCATGTTAACTGAATAGATTTCCTACATCTAATATCTAGTTGTGTGGATTTGGGATGACCGACCCTCTCGATGAGTCAATCTCTTGCTTTCTCATAAGGGTTGAACCCTTGGGTACTAGTACCCTCACCTCCAGAGGACTACATGTCCTCACCTTCAGAGGACTACACGTCCTCGCCTTCAGAGGGCCGCACGCCCTCGCCTTCAGAGGACTACACGTCCTCTCCATCAAAGGGTCATGTACCTTCACCTTTGTAGGGCTACACGCCCTCAGAGGACTATACGTCCTCGCCTTTAGAGGACTACATGTCCTCGCCATCAGAGGACTACATGTCCCCCATTTTCAAAGGGCGACACGCCCTCACCTTTAAAGGACTGCACGTCCTCGCCATCATAGGACTACACTTCCTCGCCTTCAAAAGGCGGCACGTCCCTTTTCAGAGGGCTACACGCCTTTAGAGGGCTACACGTCCTCACTTTCAGAGGGCTCCACATCTACACCTTAATAGAATTTAAGGTCCTGTGCCCTTAGATGCTTAATCGAGACTTGCACTCCCGGTTAAGGGGTCAGTAGTTTCCTTTTATCAGTTCTTGGGCCACCCCCTGATATTGGAGGGCGCCAACTGTGCGAATACAACCAGAGAGGGAGGCTATCACGCAGCTACTCTGCATACCGGGGCACGATTTCACCCGTGCCACTGCAAAGAGACAAGTGCGGATTGTGCGCACCAACATGACAACTCTTACATAGATATGTATGACGTTGCTATTTAGCAACATTCTGCCCAGCGACCACAATGCCAATCTCCCCCTGCAGATGTATCGGTTGGTCTGTGCCGTCATGACATAGGTAAGTATGCACATGGTTCAATTGATTTATGACGTCATCTATTTTTTGCAGGGATCGCGCCCACAAGACACCCAGTGGACCCGGAGAAGTCCAACAGGGCCCTGGAGTTTCTAGCTCTGGTTACGGGCCTCTGTAGTCCTACAGGGTGCCCGTTCCCCCCGGCAAGGTCACATCATCATAGGTAAGTATGCACCTCGCTCAACTGATTTCTGATTTCATCTATTGTTTGTAGGGATCGCGCCTGCAAAACACCCAGTGGACCCGAAGAAGTCCAACAGGGTCTTGGAGTTGTCAAGCTTGAATTACAGGTCTCTGTCAGTTCTACGGAGTGTCTGTCACCTCCAGCAAGGGCATCATGCCCCCTACTAATCGAGCTTTCATCAAGAAGTACTGCGTCCCCAGGCAGGCGCAGGGCGAAACACCACAGCAGCCTGGGGATGGCTGGCAGCGGGCAACAGACGCACCGCCATCACCTCTAGAGTTCACCTCAGCTCATCCACAAAAAGGTTAGAGCGTTGCTTACGACCCATGGCCGACCAATAGGTGACCAAGTCCAGAGCCAAAGGTAAGCAAAGTACTAGGTCCGTGACCGACAAGCCATCAAGCGTCCAGCTCAAGACGTTAAAGAAGCGCTACTAGGAGGCAACCTAGTAACTTTTAAATCTCTGCTTGTTATTTGATCACCTTTGTTTCTCAGGTAATGGTAGGACACACCTAGGAAATTAAATAAAATGAGCACAAGCTCAGAAGGTAGTCATACCCAACAAAATATATATATGTATGTTTAGGTAGAAAGATACCTTGGATATGCATGTATGTAGCAAAAAAAAATTCACAAAATATATATATATGTATGTTTAGGTAGAAAGATACCTTGGATATGCATGTATGTAGCAAAAATACTTCACAAAATATATATATATATATATATATGTATGTTTAGGTAGCAAGATACCTTGGACACGCATGTATATAGCAAAATGTCTCACAAAAATATACATATGTTTAGGTAGCAAATACCTCATGGAAAACAAACAAGAAAAAGAAATAAACAAAAAAAAAAAGAGAAAAAAGAAAAATAAGTTGTCTAGCTGAAAAACCAACATGCTTTTAAAAAGAGATAACTTCCCGCTTTTCTTTGAAAAATTCACTGATCATAACCAGTTTTTGAAAAAAAATGTGTGTACACATTTGAAGGGTAAATGCTGTGAAAAGTTTTTCGAACACCCAAGATAGACTCGGATGAATGCACAAATTGATAGAAGAACATATTTTGGAAATACTGGGTTAACTTAAATAGGGAAAATGAATCATGAGCCCTAGTGTCACATGACCATAAAAAACTTGATGCTTGAGTATCCACATAGGTGCATGCATGACCAGTTTTGCATAAAATTTCCTAATCATCATTGTTGCATGTGTATCATGGAAATAATGTAGGACATCCCCTTTATTCCCGAACCGCTGGCCAAACCCTGACATATATCATGACCAGCCGTTCTACAAGCCTTGAGCCAAAATCCCAACTTATCATAAACCTTGACCCAGGGTGAGAATGTCAATCCTTGCCCTCGGAAGAAAACACAAAGAGAAGGAAAATTCCCAATCCAAGAAAGGGAGAAGACACAAAAAAAAAAGAAACAAAATTCCCAATCAAAGAGTGGGAGAAAGCAAAAAAAAAGAAGAAAATTCTCGATCAAGGATCGGGAGAAAACTGAAGAAACATCCAGAAAGGTCTTTAGACCAGACGATATCTGAACAATACAGAATTGTCACCAAATAAACAAAAAAAAAAGGGGAGAAAGGAAACCACGACCTAAAGTGGTCCTCTCCCTTTGATTGCCAACCAAAATCTTGTGCGCTAGCAACTTTCTCGCCCGCACTAAACAAAACAGAAAGGAAAGCCCAAAACACTCAAAGCCAAGTTCCTGAAGAAAACTTGCTGGGTGGTGATTTGCA
>NC_038252.2:15512220-15574813 GCF_000004515.6 Glycine max | reverse complement strand
ATATCTATGGTTCAGAATTAGGATAAAACACTTACCTGTGTGGAGATTGATACACTTTGAGTGATTTTCTCCTATCTTTGTTGGACCCAGTGCTTCCTCTAAATGGTCGTTTAGAAACGAAATGCTAACATCCAAAATCTCATTTACGGTTATGAGAAAATTTCATCAGCATACTCTCCTTCCCTGATAGACGCATTGTTTTTTCATCCAAAAAGCATATGTTGCTCTGATTAGTTGGAAGTTTTGTCTCTTTACTAAAGCATGTTCGCATTTTGGTAAAGAAAACACCGAGACTATTTTTAGTCTCACAGTTATCAAGAACTACGTAGGTTTGAGTTCCTCATCACAAATTAAGGATACGTAGGAGCAAAAGCTCTGCTTTTGTCGACCACCCCACTTTTTGTTACCGTGACCCAAGCGTCTGGTGGCATGCAGAGCCACATGACCGTGGGATCCCCAGATTCATGTTCTTTTATGTTTCATCCTTTATCATTTACATGACTTGAGGGACTAACGTTTGTTTTTTGATGTCGCGATTGTCATTTGTTTTGTGCATATATTTTGTTTGGACTATTGCGTTAGTACTTACTTCGTTGTTGTCAATAGTGTTTGTTGAAATTCCGGAGTCGTGTGGAGTTTTTCATTTAGGAACGTTGTCCTAAAAGTAAAATGAACCAAAGATCTTAATAAAAGAGAGAAGCGTTGTGAATAAAAGTCATGTTCGTAAAGAAAAGAAAAAATGTTTTTTTTTGTATATATACATGTATGTAAAAGGAAAATGTGTATAGAAGGTTTCTTGTGTGTAAATGATGCGTGGAAAGGAATTCTTGTGTGTGTGAGCAACGAGTGTATATGAAGAAACTTTTGTGTGAACTATAAGTGTATGTTGGAAAAAATGAAAAAAAATCTTTGAGTGTAAATAGGGTTTGTGTATAGACCGTGTGACGTAAGGAGAAGAGTTCTAATGCATGTACAGAAAAAGTTTGTCATGTATAAAAATATAGATGTACAAAGAAAGGTTTTCCTCATAAAGGACCACAGGTGTATAGTTTTAGTGAATATATAAAAATAAAACAAAAAGTAAAGAGAAAGAAAGACCGCGAAGGTCGACATGTTATAGTTAAGAAGTATAAATCATTCATAAAGAGCAAATGCATCTTCTGGAAACAAGGGACTGATGCTAAGAGTTTATTTTCCAGAATGAACCGAGATAAGGATGGATGAATTCATTGAACTGATGAAAGAACATAACTTGGAAACGTTGGGTCTGTCTGTGTAAATTCCCAGCCGTAGTATCACAATGCCATAAACAGGATACTTGAGTGCCCCCCTGGCTGTAGCCATGACTAATTTTGCACGTTATTTTCAAATCATCATTGTCACGCGTGCCTTATGGAATAATACGGAAGTTCGGGCCGAAGCGACCCCTTGACACCCAAATTTGTTTTGCCCCAGATATCAAGATTGGGTTCCCACGATAAAAGATCCCATTGAAACACAACTTTGGACTTTTTTGAACCTTGGCCTATCAAAAGAATCCTCCTTCTTTCCCCCGAAGCACAGGACAGCGGAATCTCCTCAAGGGAGAGCGAATAGAATGCTAAAACCCGATTTCCCAAAGAAAGGGATGGGGAAGGAAAAGTGAAAAGAAAGAAAAGGAAGAAATGGAAAGAAAGAAAAGAAAAAAAAAATAATATAAAGAAAAGAACAAAAGAAAGGAAAGAAGGATTCCCGATCAAAGGTCGAAAAGAAGTGAAAAGGGAAAAGAAGCAATTCTCTATCAATGAAAGAAAGAAGACAGAAATTCTTCAAAGCCAGATTGCCACTCAAAATCATTTTTGACTGGCAATATTCCACCCCACATGAACAAAGAGGAAAAGATCGAAACACCCAGCTTCCTCTCCAAAAACGCTGACCTCGAGAAAATCCTATTGGTCCGTGATCGGACGTTTGATCTATGATTCGATAGGAAGTCGCGTGCAAAATTGAGTCATGGTGCATTTATGGTTTGGGAATAGGACAAGACACTTGCCTTGTGAGTTTTATACACTATGAGTGATTTATTTTCAGCTTAGCCCGATGTTTCCCCTGTGTGTTCATTTGAAAGCTAGAAGTTGACATCCTACCCTTCGTTCTCGGTTGCAAGGAAGATTACCCTTGGCACAAGTATATTGTTTCTCTAAGATATGGTGCTCTCGCGAATGATTTATTTTTCTTTACAAAAAGCATGTTTGCCTTTCAATTGGAAGAACCCGGTAGACCGTTTGGTCCTGCCAGTCACCCTTTTTCGGAGCCACATGAATGTTATTGCTTAGGGCTGTTCATGTGTTCTCCATTTTCGAGTTTGGAGCTGAGTTTCATGATTGCCTAAGTGAGGACCCTCAAGGCAATCCTCCATTCTCACCCTTTTTCGGAGCCACATGAATGTTATTGCTTAGGGCTGTTCATGTGTCCTCCACTTTCGAGTTTGGAGTTGTGTTCCATGATTGCCTAAGAGAGGACCCTCAAGGCAATCCTCCATTCTCATCCTTTTCCGGAGCCACATGAATGAATTGCATTGTCATTCATGTGTCCTCCATTTTCGAGTTTGGAGTTGTGTTCCTTGATTGCCTAAGAGAGGACCCTCAAGGCAATCCTCCATTCTCATCCTTTTCCGGAGCCACATGAATGAATTGCGTTGTCATTCATGTGTTCTCCATTTTTGAGTTTGGAGCTGTGTTCCATGATTGCCTAAGAGAGGACCCTCAAGGCAATCCTCCATTCTCATCCTTTTTCGGAGCCACATGAATGTTATTGCTTAGGGCTGTTCATGTGTCCTCCACTTTCGAGTTTGGAGCTGTGTTCCATGATTGCCTAAGAGAGGACCCTCAAGGCAATCCTCCATTCTCATCCTTTTCTGGAGCCACATGAATGAATTGCGTTGTCATTCATGTGTCCTCCATTTTCGAGTTTGGAGCTGTGTTCCATCATTGCCTAAGAGAGGACCCTCAAGGGAATCCTCCATTCTCATCCTTTTTCGGAGCCACATGAATGAATTGCGTTGTCATTCATGTGTCCTCCACTTTTCGAGTTTGGAGTTGTGTTCCATGATTGCCTAAGAGAGGACCCTCAAGGAAATCCTCCATTCTCATCCTTTTTCGGAGCCCATGAATTTCGTTTTCGTTCATGTGTCCTCCATTTTCGAGTTTGGAGCTGTGTTTCATGATTGCCTAAGTGCGGACCCTCAAGGCAATCCTCCATACTCCACCTTTGTTCCGGAGCCACATGAATGTTATTGCCTAGCGCTGTTCATATGTCCTCCCTTGTCAAGCGCGAAGTCTCTGGTGATTGGGAAACACGTTATTCTGTTGTTTTCCGGATCGGTTCCTTCGTCAAATATGTGTATGTGTATATGTGTATATTATGTTCGTTGTTCTTTGTTGTTGTTTGTATTTTGTTTTGTGCAGAAGAAAAAAAGAAGGAGTGGAGACGAGAGTCGTCATCACAGAAAGGGCAGGACGGACGAAAACAGTGTCCTATCTTTGCTTTCCTCTTATCTCCGATGAGAGGTAAGTAAAGAGGGGCAACTGTCATACCCTAATTTCGTCCGGGGATTATTACTTGATGACATGCAATAAATGAAGTCCCAAGACGTCTCAGAAATCTAAAGGAAGCAGGCTTGCACGATCCGTGAAATTCCGTAATGTGGCGGAAGTCGAAAAGAGGTGTTTTTGCGCAATCCGTAAGTTTCCGTAACTTCTTCGAAAGCTAAAAAAGAGTAAATACATAATTCGTAAGGGTTCGTAACCTTGCGGAAGAAAAAATAAGTATCGTTACGAAATTCGTAAAGTTTCGTAACATTACGGAAAAAGAATCACCAAAAAAATAGAAGAGGGGGTGTATTTAGTAAAAATGGGGGTGCAAATAGCAACCAGGCCCACTTGGGCCCTCCAGAAGATTCCTCCAGAAGGCTGTTGCTTCTGGAGGAAGCAACCTTGCTCGCCTGGGCGAGCTGGGCGGCAAGCTTCTCCCCTATTTTGCTATAAATAGGGGGAGAAGTGAAGAAGAAAAGGGTGTGCAGCCCCTTAGGCACTTCTCTCTCTCTCGAATTCGCTGAGGAAAATTATTTCCGTGAAGAAAATCCAAGCCGAGGCGCTTCCGTAACATTTCCGTGAGTAATTACGCGAAGATTCTCGACCGTTCTTCAAGATCCATCGTTCGTTCTTCATTTTCTTCAGTCTACAACGGGTAAGTACCTTAAACCAAGCTTTTCAATTCATTCTATGTACCCGTGGTGGTCCACATTTTGTTTCATGTATTTTTATTCTCGTTTTCCTTTACTTTTTATACCCCCTTTTGACGTGCTTAAGCCATTTATTTAAGTCATTTCTCGCTTAATCTAAAAATAAAATAAATTTCCACCGATCGTTTGAATTGTATCATCCGTTAATTTTGGTTAAAATGAATTCCGACCATTCAGTCGTGCCGTAACCACATTGGAAATAAAAAAAGAGGTAAAATAATAATATAATAATCAAAAAATACTTTTTAGTAAAATAAAGCGAAAAAATCGATCGGACGTTTTCTCTTTGGGATTTCTCATTCTTAATTGAATTGACTAATAACTAAAGTGAAACTAAGGCTAAAATCAACTCGCCTAGTCAAGCTCGTCCACAAAAATAGGGTTTTGAAAGTTTATCATTTCAATTTCTTACTAAGTAAAAAGGGATCATTTTTAAGGTCCACCGCCTTAAAATGATCACCCTTCAAGTAAAAAGAATCACTTGATTCACGCATAAGGAAGAACTACGTAGGTCTGATTTCCTCTCCAAAGGAGGGTACGTAGGAGCAAAAGCCCCGCTTTTGTCGACCTCAAAAAATAAAAAGTCAAGATAACACAATTCCACAATTCTAAAAAATAGGTTGTTGTCTTTCGAGACAAACGTAAGAGGTGCTAATACCTTCCTCAAGCGTAAATACAACTCCCGAACTTAGAATTTTCATTTTGACCAGTTTCCTTCGGTTTTTCCGACGTTTTCCACAAATAAATGTTGGTGGCGACTCCGCGCATCTTTCCTCCTTTGGAAAGCGCACCCGTGAGCCTCGCCCTCGCTCGCCCGCGAAGGGCACGTTGCGACAACTACTATAGGAGGCATATTTTTCTTTTCTTAACTCTTTTATTTTCCTTCTTTCATCTTCCCTAATTTTTTCCCTCTCATCTTGATTTATTTCTACCCTCTCTTTTCCTTTTTCTTTTCTTTCTAGTTTTTCTTTCCATAACTTGAGGGAACTCAACTCATCTAAGATTCTAGATAGAGGGTCGTTATGACTAATATCCTCACCATTAACACTAGATGAATGATGACTCATGTTGGTTCCTAAGTTGTGGTTCTTTCTTGTTGGGGGTTTGTAAAAGGTAAATGCTAGGGTTCAAAAGAACTCAAGACAATTGTGATAAGCAAGAAGAAATTATTATGTAATAACAAGATAAACTAGGCATCACTAGTAAAGAAAATAAGCTATGCAAGTAAGCAAGAAATTAAAGTGCAAGAAATGTAAACTAGGTGGATCCTAAGAGTGTTTGGATGACCACATTTAAGGTTCCCAACAAAACACTCACTATCCTAAGGAAAAATTGCCTAAAATTATTACACACAAATAGAAGTTTGGTAACCTATTGGAGGCTCCCAACACACTTCCAATGAAAGGCCTTTTTGTTACAAAGTTTGAAAGCAATGAAGGTAAGTAAATTGCCAGTTACAAAATTACAAAAAGGTCCTCAATTTTGGTGGTAGTTCTCTCTTTGGTGATTCACTCAATTTGGAGTGCTTCTTAGTCCAATAGCTCTTAAGGTGGTTGGCCCCTTGCTTCTTGACTCAAATTCTTCAAGGGATGGCACCAATCATCCTTTCCAATTCCCTATATGGCAACTCACAAGTAAGGAAACAAAGAGGCAAGCAATAACCAAAGACCAAAAAAAATGAAATGAAAGCTATACCAATAGAGTTTTAACAAGACAAATTTTCAAGGATTATTCAACAATTAAAGCAATGAAAAGCACATAAAAGCAAGCTAGGACTCAAAGAGAAACCTAGAATGGCTCTAGAGTAGAGTAGAAAAACTAAAAAAAAAAAAAAAAAACTCAAGAAACCTCTAGTTTTGGCACTTGTTTTCACACTACTTTTCAATTGAAATATCATAACTAAGATTGGTATAAAATAGGCACCAATTATAGAATAAATTTTGAACCAAAACAACAAGCACACTTCCCTTTCACTTTTTTTTCCTGGACACAGATTTTTCTGCAAACTTGTGTGATTTTTCTAATTTTTTTCCTTTTATCCAAATCACTTGGTTCTATTTTTCTAATCTTTTTCTAGATGTCTAGAAAATTCAGTAAGACTTTCAGCTCAAAATTCACAGTGACCAATTACCAGTAATTTTTAGAAGTTCGTATGTTCAAGCTGCCAGCACCAGCAATTTTAGACTTCAAATTTTTTTTAAGCGTGGTATACTGATTGCCTTAGGCATACTTTCAGCCTTCCTATGTATGTTGAACTCACTAGGATTGTTTACCACACTTTTTGGAGTTCAATATTCACTTAGGATCAAAATTTTAGCCAGCAATTCAATCACTAATACTCAAATTCACAATAGACACAAACATAAGGAAACCTAAAAGTTCAAGAAAAGGTTCACAATCAAAGACTCTCTAAGAATTTTGCATGAACATGTTAAGGACTAATTAACATGCAAGATTTGAGTCAAAATTCAAATGATAGGCTAAGAATTGCAAGAATACATGAACAAATGTATCTAGAATTCAATCAACAACAAACTTAGAACATAATGTGACAATTATTATGACTAAACATGACTCTAAGACAACATGAATGAAGTGATTTACACTTAGATTTTTGTGTTTTCTTTTCTAATCAATATTTTGCAAGAAAATTGAGATTTAAAGGTTTAGCACAAGAATATTATGACTGAAAAATGATAGAACCTAAAATCAACACAAAAGCATGATCCGAGACTAGATCTATAAAATTTGAACCATAGGAATGCAAGAATGGGTGTAGATCTAAGATTTAGTCGGTTTATTTTTTTTAATATACTCCAAACAGCACCAAAACACAAGACAATGGAGGAGATACATGGATAAGAAGATGAAAAACAAGGAATTAAAGTGAATTGACCAAACAAAAAAATAGAGGAATCAAAAGAACATCACCTAGATGAAGATGCGCTTGATACCACATGATGTAACTCTATATGGAGCTTGTAGGCCTTGAATCTTCTTCATCAATGGGGTCCTTTGCTTCTTGAAGATCAATGGCAGTGGAATGGAGAAGGAGTAAAGGTGATTGGAGATGCCATGGATAAGAGCTTGAAGGTAGGAGAAGATGAGTGGAGGGAGAAAGAGAGAAGGAGCACGAAATTTTATGCCTCAAATGAGGTCTGAACTTTGAGGTGTAATTCTCAAATGATCAAAGTTGAAAAAAATGAACACACAAGAGCTCTATTTATAGCCTAAGTGTCACACAATATTGGAGGGAAATTTGAATTTCTATTCAAATTTCGCTTGAATTTGGATTGGTGGAGCCAAATTTGGAGCCAAAATTTCACTAATTATGATTAGTGAATTTTATTTATGGTTTAGCTAACTAATCCAAGATCAAGTCCAAGATTCTCCACTAAGTGTGCTTAGGTGTCATGAGGCATGTAAAGCATGAAGGACGTGCACAAAGTGTAACTATATTATGTGGCAATGAGTTGTAGCAAACAAATGTTCACCTCCCCCTTAAGATGGTCCAAAATTTAATTGGATTGGGCTTCTCCCATTTCAATTAAATTTATCTCCCAACACACGCACATCAAATAGTGCACTTAATGCATATGAAATTACAAAACTATCCCTAATACAAAAACTAGTCTAGGTGCCCTAATACAAGGGCTGAAAAATCCTACATTACTAGGATACCCTTCCTAAACTATGGAGCCCTAAATACAAGGCCTAAAAATAATGAAACCTTAATCTAATATGTACAAAGATAAGTGGGCTTATACTGAGCCCATGGGCCTAAAATCTACCTAAGGCTCATGAGAACCCTAGGGTTTTCTCCTGCATCTCTGGCTCAATCTTCTTGGAGCCTTGTATCCAATGCCCTTGGGGGGTAGGATTGCATCACTTTGCATTATAGCTTTTACAAAAGCCAACATGTCTAAGCCTTGGTTTTCAAGATATTCAATATATTTAAAATGTTTTTGTAATATTATATTGATAAAATTAATAAACTTGTTAGTATACATTGTCAATATGTTGGCGCAACAAGCATGAAAATATATTTTAAAAGGCCTGAGGCTTAACCAATTTAATTAAATAGGTTTTGAAAAAGTCCAAACAACCTAAATTATTTAATAAACAAGGTCGAACTAGGAAGCATGGTAGGCTATAGAACTATTAGTAGGCCAAAACTGGAACTTATTAAAAACTACAACTCTAGTAATAGCAACCCAGCTAAACTACATGGAAAGAAAGAAATATCTAGTTATAGACTAACAAAACAAAACCCCAAGAAATGTTGTAATCATAATTGCTACATATGAGTTGTTTTTTATGATAAAAATATAATGGAAATATCTTTAAAAATATATATAGCAGTTATTTTTTGCTTAAATGTTAAGAATTGATATTTTTCTTATTTATGGCTTGTAGATATGAAAAGGAGGGATTAAAAGCCAAAAAGATGCAGAAAAATATCAAAAATATTAATAAGGAAGATTTTGGCCCAAGTCCACTCTAACAACTATAAAAAGGGAGACAAGCCAAGGAGAAAAGACACACCGAGTCTCAGAGCACTCTAATATACACCTAAAGCCTGAGAATTCTCCCTTAAGGAATTCTTTATTCTCTCTCATAATTTTCTATTTCCTTTTTGTATCCCTTCTTTTCCATCAGTTCCTATACCCCTTTACCCCTTTTCTAGTGTAAGGTCCTTTATGATTATGAGAGGCTAAACCCTTAGTTAGAGTCTGACAAACCTAAAAAGCCAAAAGATGTATTGTACACTTCATATTTATCAATGCAAACAGATGTTTTATTTCCTATTATCCTTTCTTACTTTTAATTTCATGCATCATTCATCCTTGCATCATCTTTGGGGGCTAGGTGTTTGACAGAGGGCAATCCTTAATAGGAATACAAGGAAGGTTTTGCATGCATTAGCTTTAGGAATTAGTCGCTCGATAGGGGATAATTTCTAATAGAACTAAAAGGAAGAGATATCTTAATAAAATCATTGCTAGACATAGAATGATTGCATTATGCCTATGCATCAAAGCAAGCATCTAGAATTAGAACTTCATGCATTTTATCTATTGAATCTTTGCAAAGACATTTGAGAGATAGATAGTTAAAATAGGCTTGTCATCATGAGACATCACGGGCAAGTAATCTAATAGATGTGGGTAGGATAAATTCACTTGATAAAGAAAAATAAAAAATAATACATCTTAGACAAATAAGACATGCTAGGTCCTAACATTCTCATCTCATTGAATTCCTTATTAATTCTTTTGTCTTCTATTATTTCCTTTGTCTACTGATATCTATTATTTAGTTACTGTTCCTTTTACTCATCTTTTACCTCATCTTATTTTTTCCTCTTATAATTTGGAAATTATCCAATGCAAGTACAAAACAAAGTTCTTGTGGAAATCGACACTCGGACTTTCGAGTCTTTATTACTTGGACATTTGGTACACTTGCCAAACTATTAACATATAATAACAACATTTTTCTGCTACAATAATCCTTAATTAGGGGTTTTTGTTGTGGACATAGAGAGGAAGCGATTGATGGTGGTGGTTTCTTCATTCACGGCCGGAGTTGGCTGGAAAAAGGAAGGGAAAAATGTTAGGATTTATGAGAGAACAAAAAGAGAGAATCAAAGGACAGAGCGAGAGAGTGAGAAATGAGAGAGAAGAGGGAAAGGAAAAGTGAGAAACAACAGAGGAGAGGGAGGGTGAGAAGTCGGAGAGTGAGGTGAGAAGGAGACATGAGGAGGACAATTAAAAATTAAAAACTAACTTCCAAGACGATTTTGGAATGATAATCATTCTAAGACAGTTTTTGTTAAACCGTTGTAGAAATGTAGTTTCTAAGACAGTTTTCCTAAAATCGTCTTCGTTGAACAATCTTATATGTACAAAACTGTCACCGTGTGACATTCTAAGATGGTTATGCATAACCGTCTTATAATGTGCATAGTAAAAAAACATTTTTTGGTAGTGCAAAAAGAGGGAGGAGAGGAAGCATATATAACGTAATGGAGAGCCTGAATTGGAAATAGGAAATAAAACTCATTAAAGAGAGTTTCCAAAGTTATCTTAATTTTCAAATATTTTTAATGTTGCATATTACGTTTCTAAATTCATATTTTTTAAAATCACAACAAAAATTGATACGGACATTGAAAAAATAGATACAAATGCTTCGTATTCCTTAGTTCATGTTTCATACTTCACTTTTAAACACAATTATAATTTGTTAGTTTTTTACTTTTCTCTATTTAATTTTTCTTTAATTAGATTGTTATTTTTAATTACTACAATTTTATCAAATTAATTTTAATAACTATTATACTTGTTTTAATTAACATATTTGCTTGTGTATTTTTAATTTATTTTATTTTCCATTTTAGAAAAAATATATACATTTTTGTACACATAAATAATTATTGTGCAAACTTAATTTTCATGACAAATCTACCTTATAAACATCTTGCTTCATCTTAATAATATGTAAAAATTGGAAAATAGTATCAACAATCAAACTTAAAATTTTATATATTTAATTAGAAAAAAGATGTTGCAAAAATAAGTGAGTAAAAAATTATAGAAGCTTACTTTAAGAAAATAAGATTAATATGTCAAAATAATTATCACGTTTATCAAAACAGATACCTTTTTTATTAAAAACATACTAATTGATATAATTAATTAGAAATGACAAAAGTTAGTACATCAAATTTAATAAAGAAAATTAACTGATGGGAAAGGGACATCCCTCATCCAATAAATTTCAGAATAAATACATGCTTGCTTTGTTGCATATCATCGTTGTATAGGTGAGACCAATTATTGTACATGAGAATCTCCTAACAAAAGATAGTCATAAGGTTAAAATTGCACTTGCCCGTACACTTATCCACTCCATTTTTGAATAAAGCACCAAAACTTATACAAACAACATATACTTCTTCGATATATTATCAAGAAAGTAAGAAAGATTCTAGAAAGAAAATAATATGTAACAAATTATAAAGCAAAAAACATAATAATATAAAAATATCAATTTGAATTGATCAAAATATACTTAGAGACTATGATAATACATTTCTAATCATACCTTGAAAATTATCCACGATCACATACCTTCAAGTATATATACCAATCAACAACAATAACCTCGGTAACAAATAGAAAGGAAATGACATAAAAGAGTGAAAATACAAATAGAAAAGGATGTCAATTGCATGAACATAATGATTATATATAGAAACACTAATTCTAGGGGAGAAACTAATTTTATGGGGAAAAAACACAAATCAAAACCTAGAAGAGGCAAAGAAAGTTAAGAGATAATAAAATAAGAAAATTTGTGATCAAATAAAAATGAGAACAGAAGGAAAAAAGTGGGTTAAAAAAAGTGAAAAGATATGATAATACAAAATTCTCATTCATATCAATACATATATATAATAAATATAAATATAAATATTATTTAATAAAAATATATATTAAATATATATTTTTTAATCGATCAATTAATTAATATATTTATCATATCAATTAATTTAAGATTTAATGAAATGATTAAATCAATTTAATAGAATAAAATAGAATAAATATAAAATTTACATTAACTAATTGAATTATTTGAAGGAAAATGAATATGGAATTATGATTTGATATCAACTCGTAAAATTAAACCCTCATTTATATATATAGACACATTAGTTGTTGAACCCGTGTTATGCAAGGGTATTATTTATAATAATTGTTATTTATAATATGGTCAGAATAACCAAAATTAAAAATTTTAAATTAATAGGACAAATATAGGTAGAGTGTATCATTCAATGTAATTCAAGATAAATCTAAAACATTTCATATATATATAAACTTAATAAAAAACATAATAAATAGAAAACACCGCATATTAAAAAAAAAAAAAAAGAGGCAAATGCAACCCCTGTTTCATAATTAAAAACAGAAAATATCCATTATAAAATTGTCCAATTCTTATAACAATGAATTATACAAATGAATTAAAAAATACAATTTTAGAATAATAATTTAGATATTAATATGATTTCAAATAAATTATTTATCCCCGTGAATTAAGTAAAAACTTCCAAACTTGATTTTATAAATAAATAAAAAGTCATACTTATGTGTTATATTTTATGTATAATTTATACTAAATGATTACAACAATTATTAAAAAGTTATAATACAGTATATTTTTTTCTTACAGATTTGAATTTTAAGGTGATTTAAGCTTTAAAAAAAGATTACCCTATAAGTTTAAAATTTTCATCATACTTTAATAAAAAAAAATATTCATTACCATTGGTTATTTTTTCATAAATTACTCAATAAAATATTTAAATCATAAAATAGAAAGCGATAAAACTATATTCAAATTAAAATTATTAATGTTAAATGATGTAAGCTCAATTGGAGCTTGTAGGCTTAGGATCTTCTTCATCAATGGATTCATTTGCTTCTTGGAAGATGAATGACAGTGGAATGGAGAAGGAAGAGAAAGAGGAGATGCCACTTCAAGGAGAAGATGAGTCTAGAAAAAGCTCACCACCATAGGAGGCCATGGATAAGAGCTTGGAGAATGAAGGGAGAGGAAGAGAAGAGCACGAAATTTTGTGCTCTAAAAGAACTTTGAAATCTGAAGTTTAATTTTCAAATGATCAAAGTTGGAAAAATGCACACACATAGCCTCTATTTATAGCCTAAGTGTCACACAAAATTGGTGGGAAATTTGAATTTCTATTCAAATTTCACTTGAATTTGTGGAGCCAAACTTTGGAGCCAAAATTTCACTAATTATGATTAGTGAATTTCAGATATGGTTCAACCCACTAATCCAAGATCAAGTCCAAGATTCTCCACTAAGTGTGCTTAGGTGTCATGAGACATGTAAAGCATGAAGGACATGCACAAAGTATGACTATATGATGTGGCAATGGGGTGTAGCAAGCAAATGCTCACCTCCCCCTCTAAAATTTAATTGGATTGGGCTTCTCCCAATTCAATTAAATTTATTTCTCAACATACACATCAAATATTCACTTAATGCATGTGAAATTACAAAACTACCCCTAATACAAAAACTAGTCTAAGTGTCTTAAAATACAAGGACTGAAAAATCCTACATTTCTAAGGTACCCTACCTACATTATGGAGTCCTAAATACAAGGCCCAAAATTAATGAAACCTTAATCTAATAAGTACAAAGATAAGTGGGCTCATACTTAGCCCATGGGCCTGAAATCAACCCTAAGGCTCATGAGAATCCTAGGGCCTTCTCTTTCATCTTTGGCCCAATCTTCTTGGAGTCTTCTATCCAATGCCCTTGGGGGGTAGGATTGCATCATTAAAGCAAATTATTTGTTCCCGTAAATTAAGTAAAAATTTATGATGGAAAGAAGAATTAGCCCCATGTGTTTTTATTTTATATATAGTATTAGAAATTTATGTTTTAAGGTGATTTAAGATAAACAATTTATCTTATAAGTGTAGTCTAAATTTCTTGCCCTCTTGACCTCGGTAGTTCCTTCATGAGTTACTTCCAAGATTTTCTATATTTCTTTGTAATATGCACATTGAAAAGCACAATAAAACTCATCAAGGATTAAAGCGGAGACAAGAATATTTTTAGCTCTAACATTATATTGAGGATGCTAATTTTCTCCCATTGTCCAAGAATTAAAGTCTTTTTCTACCTCTTTTTCATCAACAACAACATTAGGAATGTAAGGACCATTCACAATGGCATCCCATACTCCTCTATCAACTCATTCAAGGAAGATTCTCATGCGTACTTCCCAAAATGGATAGTTCTCTTTGGTAAAAAGAGAAGATCAATTTATAGAACCACCTTTCACAAAGGTTTGATAATTTCCCACCATTATAAGGATCTTTTTCGGAAACCATTTGAATGACTATCAAAACAAGCTCTCATAAGCAATTTTTGAAAATAATGGCACATGGAAATACAAACCAAGAGTGGGGTGAATTGATTTCAAATCGATTTTAGACCTAATTGAAACAAGAAATTTAGGTGTGTTGCAAATACCCTTAAATTTCTTAAACACAATTAAAGGTTTGCACAATGATATAAAGAAAATATAAAAAACGAAATGTTAAGAAACTTAAGCAAGAAGCAATATAAGAGATGAAGTGTTAGTGAAAAGATGCAAACACAATTTATACTGATTTGATTTCAAAGAAATCTATATCTAGTTGATCCATAGTAACCTTGGACTTTTCCAGTATAATCTTTGAGTTACAACTAAACACGCATACATATGCAACCACACACGTGCACTAACCCTTGAAAACCTATCAATGATTACAAACCTACATGTAGAAACCCACTACATCACACAATTGAGTAACCCATCCAATCAAAACGAAAAACAATCACAAATTTAGGAAAGATTTTTCCTGATAAGTGAAAGATGTGAAAGTTTGAAAACACTTCCTATGTAGTATCAACTTCTTTTCATTATCATATGCAAAGATTCATTGATTCCAAATGTGAAAAGGAGTTTCCAATCAAAGGATTAGAGGGGTGAGAGAATGGTTGTCAATATGAGGTCCTTCAAAAAAGTCATTTATATCCTTAGAACAAAAATAGTTTATTAACCCTTAGAGATAGTCGACTAAATTGTTCTTCGCATCATATGGGTTTCCTGAAGAACAAATGGATTATATTCCCATATAGTCGACTGATTACGAATACGAAAAACTCTTCAAACCCAAATAGTTGATTATCTGCTAATAATAGTCGACTAATTGTGAACCTATCTCAATTCTGAGATATAGGGGCCACAATTTAGTTTACTATACTAAAAAATGGTCGATTATCCTTATAAGGAATTCAAACTTAGAGATTTTAAAACTAAGTCGTGAAAGTTTCAATTCTAAAAGGTTGACCGTTATGGATCAATGCAATGCCAATCAATTTGAGCATGTTGAATTACATATCCTAGTCTAGGATGCATGTATGCATGACTTCACACAGAATCAAACATCAAAGCAATAACAACTATCTTAATCAAAACTAATGTTTATCAATTACAACCCATCATCAACAACATAAAAAGATTTACATGATCTTCATGTTTACATGGGTGAATACTTGCTAAATCAAAGGAGGCTAGCATGGCTGTACTTGACTAGTATTAGCCCTTGAAGCTGAGGAAGGAGAAACAAAGGACACCATCGAGAGGTTTGGCTGAGTGTCCCGGCTGGGATTATCTGAGTTAGAAACTATAGAGGTGATAAGTTCCATATTTAAGTTATTTTTGGATTAAAATGGTTAGCACTTATCTTTCGATTGTAATAGTTTTCTTATAAACTATCCTTAAATCTATTTGTTATATATATATATATATATATATATATATATATATATATATATATATATATATATATATATATTCTACATTTACTATAGAAGCAAGGCTTCATGGTGAATGTGATTCAAAGGTGTTTTGATGATAACAAAAGATGATGACAAAGGTGATGAACAAAAAGCTCAAAGATCAAAGAACAACTCAAGTGAATCAAGAACAAGTCAAGAGTTCAAGAATCAAGAAGAATTCAAGACTCAAGAAGAAAGCCTAGAATCAAGAATCAAGATTCAAGATTCAAGATCTCAAGAATCAAGATCAAGATTCAAGACTCAAGATTCAAGAATGAAGAAAAGACCCAATCAAGATAAGTATTAAAAAGTTTTTTCAAAACTTTGAATAGCACATGAGTTTTTGACAAAACCTTTACCAAAGAGTTTTTACTCTCTGGTAATCGATTACCATATTGTTGTAATCGATTACCAGTAGTAAAATGAGTTTGAAAAAGTTTTCAAACTGAATTTACAACATTCCAAATATTTTCAAAAGGCTGTAATCAATTACAATGTTTTGGTAATCGATTACCAGTGCCCTTGAAAGTTGAAATTCAAATTTAAATGTGAAGAGTCACATCCTTTCACTCAAAAGCTTTGTGTAATCGATTACACTTATCTGGTAATCGATTACCAGTGATTGTTTCTGATAAAACAAAAGATGTAACTCTTCAAAAAGATTTTTGACTTTTTCAAATTGGTTTTAAGTTATTATAAAAGTTATAACTCTTCTGAATGGTCTTCTTGACCAGACATGGAGAGTCTATAAAAGCAAGGCTTTGTTTTGCATTTCAAGAATCTTGAACACTTATTCATACAATCCTTTACAAGCCTTAAATCTCTTTGAACTTCTTTTTCTTCTTTGTACCAAAAGCTTTCTGAAGTTTTCTGGTTTTCCAAACCTTGAAAACTTGTGCTATTCATCTTTTTCATTCCCTTCTCCCTTTGCCAAAAAGAATTCGCCAAGGACTAACCGCTTGAATTCTTTTTGTGTCTCTCTTCTCCCTTTTCCAAAAGAATAAAGGACTAACCACCTGAATTCTTTTGTGTCTCCCTTCTCCCTTGTCAAAGAATTCAAAACGACACAGTCTGAGAATTCTTTTGATTCTTCCCATTCCCTAATACAAAAGTGTTTAAAGGACTAACCGCCTGAGAATTCATTTGTATCCCCATTCACAAAGTATCAAAGGTTTAACATCCTGAGATCTTTGTCTCAACACATTGGAGGGTACATCCTTTGTGGTACAAGTAGAGGGTACATCTACTTGGGTTTGACTAAGAACAAGAGAGGGTACATCTCTTGTGGATCAGTTCTAGTGGAGGGTACATCCACTAGGTTCAAAGAGAACAAGGGAGGGTACATCCCTTGTGGATCTTTGCTTATAAAAGGATTTTTACAAGGTTGAAAGAAATCTCAAGGACCGCAGGTCGCTTGGGGACTGGATGTAGGCACAGGTTGTTGCCGAACCAATATAAAAACTCTTGTGTGTTTGTTTCCTTCTTCCCTACTCTTTTACTTTCCGCTGTGCATTTAATTTCCGCTTTTACTTTCTGTTAAGTTTCTCTTCTACTCCATATTCTCTTAACAACAAAAGTAAAAGCCTTAAAAGAGTAATTTTTTAATTAGTAAAGGTTTAGGAATAATTAATTCAACCCCCCTTCTTAATTATTCTGAGGCCACTCAATCCAACATTTACTAATGTTTTTTGTTTAAATATGAAAGATTTATCCATGATTTTGTAGGTTTTGATAGTTGTTTGTTAGATCCAAAAACAAAGTCAAAAGGAAGGGCAAAATGGTCATTTTTCCAAGATTTCAAACATCCACTCGCCCAGGCTAGCAACCAGCTTTCCTGGGCTAATAAGATTTCTTCATCCATAAGCAACCAACTTGCCTGGGCGAGCTACAACTCGCCTGGGCGAATTGGTGCCTTTAGCACTAAGTCACAAATTCGCCTGGGCTAACTACAGCTCGCTTGGACGAATTTCTTAGCACCTCTTGGCTCTTTTCTATAAATAGCCATGTTTAGGAAGTTACAAATCCATCCATCAGTCTTCAATAGAGAGATAAACGAGAGAGAGCCAGGAAGAAAAATGAAAAAAGGAAAAGTGGAGCCAACGCGCTACAGAGTTGTGACCGTGGATCACTTCCTTCGTCATTTCTCTTGTTAGTCTTATACTCTGTGCAATGATCGTTTAGTTTTTCTTAAGGATTAGATGTAACTTTTGTACCCTTATGTATCCCTTTTGATATTATATATGTATGAATCTTTTCTACCCATTATTGGTAATTTCATTCTACTCGTCATGCTTGATTCTATTTAATCACTAGTGTCATGAAATTGGATTTTAAGTGAGACTGGAAAGTAATCTTAGAATTTGAACCAAATGATTTTACTCTTTACATTACATTGCTAGGAATAGAGCATAACATTTTGAATGCAAAAAGCACAAGAATATAATTGTAATGTTGGGATATTTACTGCATATGCGAGGGATCGATATTTAGTAAATATTCTTAGGTTCCAAATGCTAGGAATCAACTTGGGATAACTACGTGTGCATCAGTAATGTTAAAAAATGATTTATATATGTTAATCTTATTAGGATACTAAGGGTATGAATGATGAAATCCAATCCTATGTTTTCTTGAATTAATTTAAGTCATTTTCGTAATTTATGTATTTTCGACGCACTAAATTCCGTTATTTCCGTTATTCCTGTGATTTCGTTATTTTTACTATTCTTTTACTTAAAGTTGTTATTAATTAATCGAACCAAAACTAATGACATTCAATTAAATTTGTACATAACTATTGAACTAATAACATTTATCCAAATGAATTAAGTAAACTCGAGTCTCTATGGAGACAAACTCTTTTATAAATGTGAAACCTACAATGACAATTGGTACGCTTGCCAAAATTCCTAACAAGAGGCTGCCAAAGAAGGTTGCAAAGAATGGGCTACATTGGAACCAACGTCCTTTGGAGGCCTTAGTTATATCCAAGACAGGAGCTTCCACTTTATCTCCTTCCATGCCTAGAGAGTTAATAGTTACCTATTTACAATTAGAGGCTAGGTGCCCAATAGCCTTGTAGTGGTGACAAAAGTGAGGGACACATTCATAAGTGACACTCACAAAGAAAGCAAAACAAGCCTTTTCAACTAGAATCTGGTCCTTTAAAATCGAGGCAAGATCAATATCAATGAGCACCTGAGCATAATGCCCATAAGCTCGATTAATGGTAACATCATCAACAATCAGGGTGATGCCTACACCCCTTGCTATAGAGAAAAGAATATTTGGCCTCCAGTATTCCTAAGGCAAACTGTGACATCCTGGAAATTTCTACCCGAAATTTTTGTAAATGGTGCATTTTGAATGATTATATATATATATATATATATATATATATATATATATATATATATATATATATATATATATATATATATATATATATATATATATATATATATATGTATATATGAATATACTCCTGGTAGAAGTAGGTATTTTGGGGGAAAGATACGCGGGTTAGGCTAATTAAGGAAGAGAAATCCATAACTGGATGGTTATAGGTTAATTCTCAATTAATTAGTCTAAAAATCATTGTTTTGCGTGTGACTTAAAATTTAACAAAACCAACCTCTGAACCACGCTCGGAGTTTCATTTTGAGCGTTTTGATATACATATTGCTTACTTTCGAAAACTGGCCCCGACGGGTGTAGAGAAACGCGAGGGATTGGAACCAGAGAAACAGCATGCAAACCGAGGTAGGATTTTATCATTTTAAAAGGTCAGATTTTTCTCTTCTTGTGGCTGTGCATGAGTCACATCAAGAGAAAAAGGTGGGCCCTTTTTGTTCCACTCAAAATGGGACAAGTGGCAAGTGCTTTTGAAAAAAAATAAAATAATAGGAAAAGGAAAGCATTTTCTCATAAAAAGCTATGTTCTCTCTCCTCACTCAGAAAATTCATAAGCTTTTCTCCCTCTCTCTCTCGTTGCTATTCTCTCTTCTTCCTCCACCATTGAAGCTCCATCAAAGCTCCAACCTTTGCACACCTTTTCTGCTCCAAATTACGAAAGGAAGCCATTTTCGGAGTCGTGAAGCGCACCTTTACGTGTGGCACTTCAAAATTTCAGGTTTGGGTAGACTTCTTTCTCATATGATTTTCGTGGGTATTGGGTTTTGGGAGATATGATGGGTAGTTTTACTAGGTTTATGCATTGTGATGGTTATTTGTGAAGAAATTTGACGAAAGCATGTTAAACTTGTCATGTTTGGTGTGAGTCAAGCTTACCCGTTCTGTTTTAGGGTTTTTATGATGATGCTTGTGAGGTTTGTGTGCTGAAGTTGCTTATGGAAAACTGTTAGAGATGAAGGGTAGAGTTAACCTAGGGTTAGAAAGTGAGAATGTAGTGCTATGAGTGGAAAAGAGTGATGCTTTGAGAGTTTGAAAGGTTAAATCTGGATTTGGTGGTAATTGGAGGTTAAAGGGAGTTAATCCTAGTTTGAAATTTCATTTAGGACTGTGGGAAAGCTTGGGCTGTGCAAAGGAGAAAAATGAATGACCAAAGTGAAGGCAAGAGCCATTTCTAGGGTAAATTGGGTGTTGAGGAGTCAAATTTTGATCCGGTGGAATTTTAGGCGTAAAACCAGTTTGAGCAAGTTTAGATTAAGGTTATAGACTTGTGTGAGGTGAGAGTTTGCTCCAAATTTACCCCATTCTCATTTTCACTTCTCAAACCTTGAAAAACCACTAAATTGAGGGGTTTTAGATACCTAGATTTTGAGTTGCTTTGGTCTGAAGCTTGTCCTTGGTTTAGACATGATTTATACATGATTTAGGACTTGTAGGATTCAATTTGGGCAAAATTGGACAAGGGCAAGTGTGATTTCGAAAATTTGCACTATTATGCAGAGTTTTGCTGTTGAAATGTGCAGCAGAATTTTGGCTTTGTGCATGCAGAAAATGATGTGTATTTGCTGGTTGTGGAAAGAGTAGTACAGATTGGGTTCTGGACGTTTTCTAGGAGATCCCAACGGTCAAAATTTAGAATTATGTACTAGGGACCTCCAGTAAAATTTTTGAGTCGATCCAACGGTGAATGAATTGGAACAAAAAGAATGTGATTGGGGTATTTGAATAAGAAAAGTTGTGGTATTGGTTTGTGTTTTGGGCAGAGTTTTCTGCCTCTGCCCTGTTTTTGCTTAGTTTTGATAGTTCATGATGTTTGGATGTTGAAATTTCTTGGATGTTATGGAAGCTTGGAGGGATTGATGGGGACCCGGTGTTGAGAGGAACGAGGATAAGAGCTACGTGGGAGTACGTGAGCTCAGTTGAAGGTGGGCAACTGGGGATGGTGGATTTATGTGTGATTTGTGGATGTGGATAGTCGACTTGCACCATCGCCCGACCGCCACCTAGTACCACATGTGACGGGTACCCCATAATCCTACAAGCTTGAAGTGAGGAAGTGTGGAAGGGTGAGACTTCCTACTTTTATTCGTTGACCATAGAGTGGTACCTGGAGATATGTCGCGGGGCTCAGGAGACCTTGGGGACGTCAGGTGGGGTGCTATTGCCCAAAACCAAGCTTGACCAATCCTGACCCAACCCGGGCATAGTCAGTCAGTGAGAACCTGTGATGTACCTAAACAGGCGAGCTCCTGGCAGTCAACCGATAAAAGAACAAAGACCACAAAGCAAGGAGGTTTGTGTGGTGGCTGGCCAGCTATGGATCTTGAGTGATATTTGGGATATGGCCTCTGGTAATCGATTACCAAGGGTGGGTAATCAATTACAAGGCTTAAAAGTGAAGACAGAAAGTTAAGATGGTCTCTGGTAATCGATTACAAAGGAGGTGTAATCGATTACTAGGCCTAAAAAGGGGACCAGGAAGTCAAGATGGCTTATGGTAATCGATTACCAAAGGGGTGTAATCGATTACCAGGCTTAGAAGTGGAACTGGAATATTGAGGGGGCCTCTGGTAATCGATTACCAATGCTTTGTAATCGATTACACAGAGTAACAGGCCACTGGTAATCGATTACCAGTTATGTGTAATCGATTACACAGTGCATTTTGCAGGTTTTCATGTTCTGAAGCTGTGTAATTCGAGTTTGGCCTCTGGTAATCGATTACCAAGGTTGTGTAATCGATTACCAGAGATGAAAAGCCTTGAGGCACACCTTTTAATTGCATGTAGTGGTTATGGGACGCTTTGTGTTGCTATCGTAGTTAGATCTCTCGTGAAAGAGTCTACCCCTTTCCTTTTATTTCTTGTAGATCGCGATGGCAGCGCAACTAATCCATGATCGAGTGGAGATGGAGTGCCTAGAGGGAGATTGGGAGACCCTCGAAGGCAATGCGAGGTGCCGATTCCGGGGCACGATTCGATTCACGGCTACTTCATTGGTTCATCCAGAGGAACCAGCACGCACGCTTTAGCGCACTGTGGAATGAATATTACCTACGCCTACTCCATATCGTCTAGTGGAGCCAATCCAAGTGATCGAGGTGACGTCATCCGAGGAAGACCCTGAGGAGTGTGGCGTCCCCAAAATAATGACTGGTTTAATAGTAATGATTTAAATAACAAAAAACATGGGATTTTTTTTTTCTTTTTCTTTTTCATTTCTTCCTCTTTTCACAATAATTAAGTTCAGAAGGAAAATTATCACTATAGAGTCCTAAATGGCCAGTTCACAACTCTATTCGGAGTCATTTCTTTCTGCTCACTCATAACCTCTAAAATATGTTGCTCTTTCAAAAAGGAAAAGTATACCAGCCATCATTTTAGGTCATCACGTGTAAAATAATAAAATAAAATACGATCAATGAACTCTCTTTCAAATAGAATCTGTTAAAGTACATCTAGTAGTTTATCAGCAATCAAGCACTTACCCCGTATCAAATCGTCGGAGGCAGCCGCTTCTGAACCACTCATAGCAAATACCCGGGAGGGTACCTTTGGCCTTCCACCACTAGTGTTGTTGTTGTTGTTACTAACATTACCGCTCCTTGTGGAATTAGCGGGTCCACGATTGACGGTGTTGGAATTGGCAGTTACCGTCGGTCTCCCAGTCACCCTACATTCTCGAGCATAATGGCCTACTTTGCCACAAACATAACAACGGTTCTCCTGTGTCTGCTAGAGCTGTGGGCAATTCCTCTTAAGATGCGGTCCTCCACACTGAAAGCACTGTACCCCAGTCCCCCTTGACTGGCTCATGGTGGACGTAGCCATAGGTTGCTTCCCCTTGTTGCTAGAATATGGCTTCATCCTCTTACTACTATTTCCTCTAAAAGGATGGCTTCCCTGTGGTCCTCCAACGCCTCTAGCTTGCCTCTCCTTCATCTTGTCCTCAAAAATCCTACACTTTGTCACCAGCTGATTAAAATCCGTGATCTGCATGTAGCTAACCGCCTGTTGAATCTCCAATCGAAGCCCATTCTCAAACTGAGCACATAGATCTTCTTCATTCCGAGCATCTTGGTATTGAGGCCAATACTGTAGAAGCTCATTAAACTTGGTCGTGTACTCCCCAACAGACATGTTTCCCTGCTTCAAATCCAGAAATTCCCTCGCCTTCCGCTTCCTGAGATCTCGTGGAAAGTAATTTTCTAGAAATTTGTCCTTGAAGGCATTCCAAGGAATCACGCCTCCAAGTGCAGCAAATGAAGGCTTCACGAACTTCCACCAATTCTTGGCTTCCCCTTGGAGCATAAATGTCGCATAAGGGACCTTATGCTCCTCGAGGCAACCCATCGCCTCGAAAATCTTCTCCGTCTCTGCTAACCACAACCTAGCACCTTCTGGATCATAGTCCCCACTGAACTTTGGCGGGTGGTTCTTACGGAAAGCCATGGGTCCCCGACACTCCGCCGGCTCCACATCACGTTCCTGCACTAGAGTTTCCAGCATAGTTGTGATGCGGTCAAGGAAATCACGGTTCTGATCCCTACCACGTCCTATATATATATATATATATATATATATATATATATATATATATATATATATATATATATATATATATATATTATTAGTAATTATGTTTGATGTTTGATTATTTGTTGCGTTATTTTCATCCGTAATTATTTTTAAGGAAGTCAATTTAGTTAATAGAGGAGTGTGGATAGATAAGGATCTAGCTTCTCAAAGAAGCCTCTTGAGAAAGCTTCTCAAAGAAGCCACGAGGAAGCTTCTGGAGGAAGCCTCTTAATGAAGCTTCTAGAGAAAGGTACATGCAGCTGCTCAGCCTTCGTTAACCGTTGGATCTTCTCTAAATTTGCTCTGCAACTTCACAAGACAATTGTACATGATCTGACCGTTGGGATCTTTGAGAAGATATCGGGAGTGTGCTAGAAGCCTCTTAATGAAGCTTCTAGAGGAAGCCTCTTAATGAAGCTTCTAGAGAAAACTACATGAAGTTGCCTCGGTAAAAACGATGCCCAGCCTTCGTTAACAGTTGGATCTTCTCGAAATTTGGTTTGCAACTTCACAAGACACTTGTCCATGATCTGACCGTTGGGATCTTTGAGAAGATGTCTGGAGTGTGCTAGAAGCTTCCGTTTCCGAGAGCATCTCTTATTTAAGCATCTCAGCCTTTGCTTTCGTGTAGCTTAGGAAAAACGTCATTTCTTCTTCTTTCTTTCTTCCAAAGCCATTTCTAAAGTCCCAAACACTTTCTCCATCACCCATAGCCAACATTAGCCACCACAAACCATCGTTGTTCTCCATTGAAACCCCACACCGAGAGGAACCCTTCAACCGAAGCGGAATCTTCCAACTTGGCTTGCGGTTTCAGTAGAGAACGAAACCCTAATCCGACCTTTCATTTTATTTCGAGGTAGCCATGGTTCTATGCTTGTTTTTTGTTAGTTTCGTCTTGTCTTTGCATCTTTTCTGACTTTGGAACCGCCATTGCATGTCTTATGCTTCCTTTGAAAAACCTTAGAGAAAGAGACTTTGTAAACGTTATCCTTTCATGAAATGCATGTTATTTTCGTAACCTACACTGAACCCCGGTCACATTGGCATGGTCGGAATTTCCAAATGATGTTCCTTTGTAAAACCCAAAATGCTCTCAGCTCTTTCATGTAGTGATGTGGGTGTTTGACCCAGAGCACTGTTACTAGCTTTGTTTTTTGAAATCCATACTAAGTCTCCTTCGTTTTGGCATAGTAGAGGCTTGCGTGGAATCAACGAGCAAGGACGGAAAGGAATCTTCAAGTGACGTGATGAGGAATCCGCGGGGTAGCTCACGATAGGTAAGGGGAGTTTATTATAAAATTTACCGTTTTAACACCATAGTTAGGGTCAGGGAACCTAGCTATGGGGATATCTGCCTGTCCTTGTTGCATGCTGATTTTTCTTCAAAGAAAATTACGTTTTAACTAATGGGATGTGATATATATATATATATATATATATATATATATATATATATATATATATATATATATATATATATATATATATATATGTATTGTGATGAATGATATTGTTTTGGTTGTTTGAAATGTGTTGTTTGAAGACCGTGCGTGTGGAAATGATATTGTTGTGTTTGTTTGAATTGTTGTTGATGTTGCTATTGAGGATTTTAATTGATATGTGATGGTAATGATAAATATGATGATATTGATTTGAGATGACGTTGTTAATAAAGACCATGGTCAACATGAATTGTTATTATTGATGAATATGTGAATATGAAATGAGGTTGTTGTTGTTGTTGATAACGTCATTGAGATGAGATGATATTTATGTTGTGAATGACATGGAAATGAAACGTTGATTGATGTTGGAAATGCATTAGCATATGCATGTTGTGTATGTTCGTGGGGGGCACTGTGCACTAACCTTCCAGGGTCTTTGACACTAGCTTTTGGCCACGATCATACGTCGTATGGAGTGTATGTCATGGGGGGTAGAGTGCACTGACCTTGTCAGATGGCCCAGACGTGGGTAACTAGCGTGGTTAGAGAATCTAAGCATTTCTGAGGGGATGCTTAGGCGCTTTAATTGGTCCATGGTCTTTGGCACTTACTTTTGGCCATGATCATAGCTCATACGACACAGGAAATAGAGTAACTGTGGCCAAGTGTACTTTGTACTAGGGGGCTTGTCACCTGGTAGGGAACACCTTTGGGCTCCCAGGCTGATCACCTATGGGAGGGGGGCTGTTACGTGCACAACCAGGTGGTCTCGACAAACTCAGCACAGTTCCCTAAGTGAGAGTGTCGTGTGGACACGCTTAGGCTATTTCCTGAGATTTGGTTGTTGTTGGTACGTACCACATTGCATCTGAGTGTTGAGTTAGGTGCATGCATCATTCTGTGCAGTCTTGATTGGGTCCATGGATGGATGATGATAAATTGTTGGATGTGAATGATGAATATTTGTTGGATATGAGTGTTGAATAATGATTGTTGTGTATGCTTATCATGTTTGCCTATGTTCCTTGCTAATTGTGGTTATTTGGAATTGGTATTGGTTCTTTTATAATAAACTCACCCTTGCAATTTTGTATCGTGTGGTTGATACCTGTGATGATCACGAACCTTGTTTGTGGGAGCAGAATGACAGTGGCAGGGTGTAGGAAGTAAGATTCTGGTGAGGAGCCGCCGAGTCGACGTGATGACGTTGGCGTTATTTTGGGAGAAAGTTGTGTTTTGTAATCAACTCCTCCGTAGTTGGTTTTTAAGTTTTATTTTGTTGAGTTAAAGATGTAAAACTTGAATTTTAATTTTATATATATATATATATATATATATATATATATGAACATATTTAATTTTCGTTATGTGTATGACATGTACCGAATTATTGTTTCTATGTAATTATGCATATTCACTTAAGTAATGACGTGTTGTTGGATGAATTTATGTTGTGACAAAATCACTTCTATTTTCATAATCAAAAATTAAGGGAGTTCTTTTTATAAAAATTGAAATTATCGAATATTAGAGTTTGGATACCATAGCGACGAGGCGGGTCGTTACACCATACCTATCCTATAGGGAAACTATTAGTACCCAAGAAATCCTACTGAGAGAGTGTACCACACAGGCTATGACAGTTACAACAATATCCTTCTCTCTATACATATATATACACACAACAATTCTACTGAATCAATCGCACATTCATGCTTAAGACAAGAAGGTAGAAATGCACACAATGTGTAACTTAACGTCACTCCCCGAAACCTACTTCCCAGTTTCAGAGATACACATCATTCACACAGCAAGACCATAAATAGGTTCACTAGAATCCAACTTTTGCTCTGATACCACCAATTGTGGCGTCCCCAAAATAATGAATGGTTTAATAGTAATGATTTAAATAACAAAAACCATGGGAATTTTTTTTTCTTTTTCTTTTTCATTTCTTTCTCCTTTTCACAATAATTAAGTTCAGAAGGAAAATTATCACTATAGAGTCCTGAATGGCCAGTTCACAACTCTATTCGGAGTCATTTCTTTCTGCTCACTCATAACCTCAAAAATATGTTGCTCTTTCAAAAAGGAAAAGTATACCAGCCATCATTTTAGGTCGTCACGTGTAAAATAATAAAATAAAATACGATCAATGAACTCTCTTTCAAATAGAATATGTTAACACGTTCTTTCCAAATAACAAGATTAGACATAAGTACATTCATCATTTAAAGCTGTCCAAAATATGAGAGTTTTGCAAAATACATAGTGACATCCAGAGCAAAGGTATCCACTATGGTGGCTTCAGCCACATGTATACAATCATCAAATTCCTATACAATAGGTCTACCCATACAAAAACAAAAGAGTAAACCTAACAGTCAGTCCTAGACACACCCACCCCCAAAAAGTATATAAGTCTAGTCTAATGAGCTGTCTACTATAATGAAAAGCCTCCACTAGTCGCCATCTCTCCAGAGCCGCTATCCTCCGTAGAGTCTGCCTTAGATGCCGACATGACGTCCTCGGGAGAATCCACCTCAGGGAGTGGGTCCTCATTACCCTCTAGAAAGTCAAGAACATCCACAATAGGCTCAGGAGGTAGCTCCTCAGGGTCCTCCTCAGGGTCTTCCTCGGATGGCGTCACCTCGATCACTTGGACTGGCTCCACTAGACGATATGGTGTAGGCGTGGGTAATATCCACTCCACAGTGCGCTGAAGCATGCGCGTGGGTTCCTCTGGATGCACCAATGAAGTAGCCGTGAATCGAATCGTGCCCCGGAATCGGCACCTCGCGTTGCCTTCGAGGGTCTCCCAAGCTCCCTCTAGGCACTCCATCTCCACTCGATCATGGATTAATTGCGCCGCCATCACGATCTACAAGAAATAAAAGAAAGGGGTAGACTTTTTCACGAGAGATCTAACTACGGCAGCAACACAATGTGTCCCATAACCACTACATGCAAGTAAAAGGGGTATCTCAAGGCTTTTCATCTCTAGTAATCGATTACACAACCTTGGTAATCGATTACCAGAGACCAAACTCGAATTACACAGCTTCAGGACATGAAACCTGTAAAATGCACTGTGTAATCGATTACACATAACTGGTAATCGATTACCAGTGGCCTGTTCCTCTGTGTAATCGATTACACAGCACTGGTAATCGATTACCAGAGGCCCCTTCAACATTCCAGTCCCATTTCTAAGCCTGGTAATCGATTACGCCCCTTTGTAATCGATTACCAGAAGCCCTCTTAGCTTCCTGATCTCGTTTTTTAAGCCTGGTAATCGATTACACTCTCTTGGTAATCGATTACCAGAGGCCATCTTAGCTTCCTGTCTTCACTTTTAAGCCTAGTAATCGATTACCCACCCTTGGTAATCGATTACCAGAGGCCATATCCCATATATCACTCAAGATTCACAGCTGGCCAGCCATCACACAAGCCTCCTTGCTTTGTGGTCTTTGTTCTTTTATCGGTTGACTGCCAGGAGCTCGCCTGTTTAGGTACATCACAGGTTCTCACTGACTGACTATGCCCGGGTTGGGTCGGGATTGGTCAAGCTTGGTTTTGGGCAATAGAACCCTACCTGACGTCCCCAAGGTCTCCTGACCCCCGCGACATATCTCCAGGTACGACTCTGTGGTCAACGAATAAAAGTAGGAAGTCTCACCCTTCCACACTTCCTCATTTCAAGCTTGTAGGATTATGGGGTACCTATCACATGTGGTACTAGGTGGCGGTCGGGCGATGGTGCAAAATAACTCTCCACATCCACAAATCACGCATAAACCCAGCATCCCCAGTTGCCCACCTTCACTGAGCTCACGTACTCCCACGTAGCCCTTATCCTCGTTCCTCTCAACACTGGGTCCCCATCAATCTCTCCAAGCTTCCACAACATCCAAGAAATACAACATCCAATCATCATGAACTATCAAAGTCAAGAAAATAGGGCAAAGGCAGAAAACTCTGCCCAAAAACACCAACCAATATCACAGCTTTTCACACTCAAATACCCCAGTAACATTCTCTTCGCTCCAATTCGTTAACCGTTGGATCGACTCGAAAATTTTACTGGAAGTCTCTAGTACATAAGTCTACATTGTGACCGTTGGGATCTGCTAGAAAACGTCCAGAACCAAATCTGTACTACTCTTTCCACAACCAGCAAATACACAACATTTTCTGCACAAAGCCAAAATTCTGCTGCACATATTTGACAGCAAAATTCTGCATAAAGTGCAGATTTTCGAAATCACACTTGCCCTCATCCAATTTTGCCCAAATTGAATCCTACAAGTCCTAAATCATGTATCAATCATGTCTAAACCAAGGACAAGCTTCAGATCAAAGCAACTCAAAATCTAGGTATCTAAAACCCCTCAATTTAGTGGATTTTCAAGGTTTGAGAAGTGAAAATGAGAATGGGGTAAATTTGGAGCAAACTCTTACCTCACACAAGTCTATAACCTTAATCTAAACTTGCTCAAACTGGTTTTACGCCTAAAATTCCACCGAATCAAAATTTGACTCCTCAACATCCAATTTTACCCTAGAAATGGCTCTTGTTTTCACTTTGGTCACTCATATTCCTCATTTGCACAGTCTAAGCTTTCTCATAAGTCCTAAATGACATTTCAAACTAGGATTAACTCCCTTTAACCCCCAAATACCACTAAATCCAGATTTGGCCTTCCAACTCTCAAAGCCTCACTCTTTTTCCACTCATAACACCACATTCTCACTTTCTAACCCTAGGTTAACTCTACCCTTCATCTCTAGCAGTTTTCCATAAGCAATTTCAGCACATTAACATCACAAGCATCATCATAAAAACCCTAAAACAGAATGGGTAAGCTTGACTCACACCAAACATGACAAGTTTAACATGCTTTCATCAAATTCCTTCACAAATAACTACCACAAAGCATGAACCTAGTAAAACTACCCATCATATCTCCCAAAACCCAATACCCACGAAAATTTATGTGAGAAGAAGTCTACCCAAACCTGAAATTTCGAAGTCCCACACGTAGAGATGCGCTTCACGACTCCGAAAATGGCTTCCTTTCGCGATTTGGAGCAGAAATGGTGACCAAAGGATGGAGCTTTGTTGGAGCTTCAATGGTGGAGGAAGAAGAAGGGATGGCAACGTGAGAAAGAGAGAGAAAGGAGCTTTCTGAAATTTTGGGCTGAGTGAGGAGAGAGAATGTGGCTTTTTGGTTTAAAAAGGCTTTTCTCTTTTCCTATTATTTTATTTTTCAAAAGCACTTGCCACTTGTCCCATTTTGAGTGGAACAAAAAGGGCCCACCTTTTTCTCTTGATGTGACTTATGCACACCACAAGAAGAAGGGAAAAATCTGACCTTTGAAATGCTAAAATCCTGCCTCGGTTTGCGTGTCATTTCTCTGGTTCCAGTACCTTACGTTTCTCTGCATCTGTCGGGGCCAGTTTTCGAAAGTAGGCAATATGTATATCAAAACGCTCAGAATGAAACCCTGAGCATGGTTCAGAGGTTGGCTTTGTTAAATTTTAAGTTGCACGCAAAACGATGATTTTTAGACTAATTAATTGAGAATTAACCTATAACCATCCAGTTATGAATTTCTCTTCCTTAATTAGCCTAACCCACGTATCTTTCCCCCAAAATACCTACTTCTACCAGGAATATATACATATATACATACACTGAATAATACTCACATATATATAATCATTCAAAATGTACCGTTTACAAAATTCTGGGTAGAAATTTCCAGGATGTCACAAGGAGGACCCAGAGGAGCTACCTCTTGAGCCTGCTGTGGATGCTCTTGACTTTCTAGAGGGTGATGAGGACCCACTCCCTGAGGTGGATTCTCCCGAGGACGTCATGTCGGCATCTGAGGCAGACTCTATGGAGGAGAGCGGCCCTAGAGAGATGGCGACTAGTGGAGGCTCTTCATTATAGTAGACAACTCCTTAGACTAGTTTTATATACTTTTTGAGGGTGGGTGTATCTAGTACTGACTGTTAGGTTTACTCTTTTGTTTTTGTATGGGTAGACCTATTGTATAAGAATTTGATTAATGTATACATGTGGGTGAAGCCACCACATTGGACATCTTTGCTCTGGATGACACTATGTATTTTGCAAAACTCCCATATTTTGGACAGCTTTAGATGATGAATGTATTTATGTTTAATCCGTTATTTGAAAAGAAAGCATTAACAAACTTTATTTGAAAAAGAGTTCACCGATCGTATTTTATTTTATTATTTTCACGTGACGACCTAAAGTAATGGCTAGCATACTTTTATTTTTTTGAAAGAGCAACATATTTTAGAGGTTAGAAATGACTCCGAATAGAGTTGTGAATTGGCCATTCAGGACTCTATAGTGATGACTTTCCTTCTGAACTTAATTACTGTGAAAAGAGAGAAAGGAATGAAAAAGAAAAAGAAAAAAAAATTTCCCATGGTTTTTGTTATTTAAATCATTACTATTAAACCAGTCATTATTTAGGGACGCCACACAAACCATCAATATGGATCCAATATTGTATGTTGGAGAGCATGACTATGTTAGGATTAAAATCAGGGGTCCACGAATAGAGTCTCAGGGTACTAAGGGAGAGGCTCCAATGATCCACAAATAACACCTTTTCACACATCCTTGAGGGAGGAAAATTAAAATTTGAAAAAACCCTTTTCGATTGGGGTGACCTTCCACCGATTTAGAGGGTGCCACAACTTGGAGGGCTTGGGAAAGAAGTCCGTTGTCTTGAATGGGGGGAGGAGACTTAAGCTAAATATATTAGATCTATCTGTTACTAATAGTCAACCTACACGCAGTTTGAAATTTTCTCTTACAACTCATTATTAACATTAATTGTGCATATATATGATAAAATGCATATGTTTGTTTGTATAAATTCACAACAATCTTTTGGTGTTAACATTACTTCAATGCAAATGCATAGATTTGTATGTATAAATTATGTTCATTTCAAGTTATCAGATGCAATGCCAACTTTATTTAGTTTATTTTATGTGAAAAATATTACAATAAAACCATAATATCTCTCGTCTCTAGTATAAATCAAAGTGAAAAAACAAGACAATTATACACTTTTGAGTAGTTTCATACATTGATATAATAAATAATTTTCCTTTCTAAGGGTAAGTCCTAAAATTTCTCCCTCACAGGTGAAATTCATAAAATATTCAAGGGTTGATATTTAAGAAAGTGAACTGACTTGGTTGGATTATTTTTAAAATACATTTCTATTTTTTATAAGGTTTAATTAAGTTTTTCATATCTTGAATATATGTCATTTTCAAATTACTACCTAACATTCAGTTTTTTCAACCAAGTACATGAAAAAAATTTATGTTTCATTTTACTACCGCCATTAGTCCCCTTCCGTTAAGTGATGATATGATAAATGGAGTGCCACATCATTACGCCTTATCACTAAACACGTAGGAATAATCGGCCAACTCACCAGCAGAAAACAACACATGACTCATTACAAAAGGATCCTTTTCTACTTGAGATTTTGCTTCTGTTGTGGCTCCTCCTGAGGCTCCAGTGCTGTGGGAGCAAGGCTAGCGGCGACCTTGTCCTTGGCCTTGAGCGTCTCCGGTGGCAATTTGAAGGTCGCGGTGGTGAAGGCGTTGATGTCGGCCTAGTGTTCAAGGGAATGCACCTCTGCAGAAGGCCATGTTTCGACGTTGTTAGACACCGCGAGGGTGTCATCGCTAATGGATTTTGCGGCATAGGCATCGTCAGGGGATAGTGCTTGTTGAAGGCAAAGGCGTGGCACATGTGGCAGAAGGCGGAGAGGGCGTCGGGGGCACGTGAGGGAGGAAACTACTCGCACGTCTAGAAGAGGATGTCAGATTCATTTTCAGGTTGTAGAGAAAGCACTAAACAAGACATCGCTACAGGAATCTTCAATCTGGCATCAATGCTCCCCCTTTCCCTCGCACTTTTTTTTCCCTTGTTTGTTTTTTGTTTGTTTTTGGTTGAACCTTTATATTGAGTTGTTTTCTATTGGTGGCGTAGGGTGAGTTGTTTTCTGTTGGATAAGGGGGAGAAGGGGAAGAGGGAGAAGGGGTTGGACGACGTGGTGGTGGGGGTGATCGACGATGGGGGTGGTGCAACGTGGTTAGTGGTTATGGCACAGTGGTGGTGCTTTCCATTGGAGAAGGGGAAAAAGGGGAGAAAGGGAAAAAGGAAAAGGGGAAGAAGGTGATGGCATGGTGCTGAGGTTTCAACGATAAGGCGTGATGACGTGGCACTTCGTCTGCCACATCATCACTTTACAGAAGGGAACTAAAGGCGGGTAATAAAATCAAACAAATTTTTTTCAGGTACTTGGTTGAAAAAAAATGAATGTTAGGTAGTAATATGAAAATGACCTATATTTCAGATATGAAAAACTTAATTAAGCCTTTTTATTACAAAATTTTTCATTTTCTAAATTCTTTAGTTCATCAACTTTCCTCCCACCACCACCACTACTCTTCCACAACACTCTCATCTTCCAAGAACGAATTAGATGGCCTCCTTCCAACATTCTCAACATTTGAAATTCATTTCAAATTTGAGAGAAGTTCTTACCTTTTGTCAATTTCATTTTGGATTCTAAATCTCAATTTGTTTCAAATATTAAATCTGCAAAACGCAAAATTTAAGTATTAGAATTATAACAAATCTTTCATAAAAAGTAATAAATTCATTTTAAATTTCAAATATTCCAAAATAATTTATACAATTGAGAGAAATAGATTCAAAAGAAGAACAAAAAAAATCAACCAAATTACATTACATTCATCAACAAAACAATGAAGCAAAATTCCATGATGTCATCAATTGATGCTGTCTAGGAAGATTTGTGTCACAGTCAGGAAGAAGATTCACTCAGTGTCGCAACCTCCTCATTGATGGCAACAATGGTGACGGGGGAGGTAAATGGGTTGAGTTCAAGGCAGTAACCTCCTCATCAACATCAGCAGCAAATCCATTAAGTGTTCTCTCAAGAACTCTTGGGCAAACACTTGCAAATCCATTAAGTGTTCATCCATGGATCTTCATTGTAATATTCTTCTCTTGAAGAGAGAATTCTTCTTCCATTCTTCTTACTCGATGAAATTGATTAAGGGACCGAGGGTCTCTTAAGTTGTAAGGATTCCTGAACACAAGGGATGGGTTGTCCGTGTGTGTTTCAGAAGTTGTAAATGGATTTTTACAAAGATAATGGAAATCTCAAGTGGGTTGCTTGAGTACTGGATGTAGGCACGGGTTGTGGCCAAACCAATATAAAACTGTGTTTGCATTCTCTCTTCCCTTATCTCATCTATGTTATTGCAATCAATTTTGTCTTGCATGTTTAAAGAATATTATTAAATTGATTGTTGTTGCTTCTTCTGCATTCTAAGCCTATCCCTCTTAAGTTATTGAGGCCACAAGGTCCAACAAGTGGTATCAGAGCGGGATTCTTGTATAAAGTTTAAAAACTTCAAGAATAGATATGACCTTGTCCAAATTTCCATTTTATGAGGAAAATTCTATCAATAGGCTCTTATGTTCAATGGTGAGAGTTATCATTATTGGAAAACCCGAATGTAGATCTTTATAGAAGCCATAGATCTAAAGATATGGGAAGCCATTGAATGTGATTCATTTATTCCTACAATGGTAGAGAGAAATGCAACTACATAAAAAAAAACTAGAGAAGAAAGAAGAAGATTCCTCTTTAGCCCCAAAATGCCGAGTGCGATCAACTTGGGCACATGAGATTCAATTGTCCTGTGTTTAAAAGAAGAATTGAAAAATCCGACAAGATGAATTTCAAAGAGAAGAAAGAAAAGAAAGGATACATCACTTGGGAAGATAATGTCATAAATTATTCAAGTGATTCAGAGCAGAAAATCATAAGTCTAGGTATCATGATGAAAGACTATGAAAACAGAGAAGAGCAAAGTTGATACATTGATAGAAATTTCTCCAAACACATGGCATGCATCAAAGTTTATTCATATTTCTCCCCAAAATAAAGTGGATATGTGATTTATGAAGACAACAAACAAAGGCCATATTTCTTCCCAGGAAAAAGTGAATCCCAAGAAAAGTGAATATGCGATTTATGGAGACAACAAGAAAAGGCCACTTGATCAACAAGCCCAACAAGTAATATCAAATGATACCAACATGTCACTTATCTTTGATTGATTACTTTTGATGCTTGTTTTCTACTTGAGTTTAGATTGTCCTTGATGATTGATTGATTGTGTTTTTTTTATTGATGTGTTTGTTTTTGCTTGATTGATATTCAATGTTTGTTAGTTTGATTGATTGATTATATTTTATAATTGATTAATTGTAGTTGATAATTGTTTTTGATTGAGTTTTGATTGTCTTTGATAATTATTTTTTATTGTGTTTTTTTGATTGCTTTTGATTGTATATTTGATTGATTATGTTTGATTGATGTGTTACTATACTTATTTTTACTTGATTAATATTGAATGATTGTTTTAATGTCTTTTGGTATCACTTGATTCTCATACATTGCAACAAGTGGTAACATTTTTCTCCTCTCTATTCATGATTTGTTTTTTGATGTTGACAAAGGGGGAGAGAAAGATAAAAGATAAAATAGTAAGAAAAATTATCTATTTTATCTATTTTTTATAAGACAACTTTTTATATATGAAAAAAATCTTCAATTGTCTCATATAAGCAAACATTGCAAAACCAAGGGGGAGTAAACTATATGCTAATAGATATTTTTTCTTTGTTGTTGCTCCTAACCTACAGGTGGTTGTCATCATCAAAAAGGGGGAGAATGTAAATCATGAAGATTTTTGATGATATCATGAAGAATTTGCTTGAGAAAGGGGGAGAATGTAAATCATGCAAGCTTTGATGGTGTCGAGAAGAAATCACATGTTTGTCATCACCAAAAAGGGGAAGAATGTGAATGTATGTATACATGATTTTGATGATGTCAAAGAAGAATCTAACAAGGCTGCTTCAAATGATAAGCATTTGCTTCAAGAATAATTCAAGATTGCTTCAACAAACAAAGCCTTGTTTCAAGATTCACTAAAGACCAAGCCTTGCCTTAAAACAAAGTGCTTTCAAGACATGCAAGGCTCTGGTAATCGATTACCAGGAAGTGTAATCGATTACCAGAAGACAAGGTTGAGAAATAGTTGTTGAAAAGAGTTTTGAATTTGAATTTTCAACATGTAATCGATTACCATATGTCTGTAATCGATTACCAGCAACGGAACTCTTGAAATTCAAATTCAAAAGTCATGACCCTTCAAATTATAACTGTGTAATCAATTACGCAAACATTGTAATCCATTATCAGTGAAGAGATTTCAGAAAATATGCCAACAGTCACATCTTTTCATTGGATTTGTGAATGGCCATCAAAAGCCTATAAATAGGTGACTTGGGCACGAATTTTATAAGAGAATTTTGCTTGGCCAAAATGTTTTATCCTCTCTCAAAAGAAAAATGAGAGAGATTCCAAGAGAACTTCATTGTCAAATGCTTTCTCAAGAACTATTGGGAAAACACTTGCAAATCCATTAAGTGTTCATCCATGGATCTTCATTGTAATATTCTTCTCTTGAAGAGAGAATTCTTCTTCCATTCTTCTTACTCAATGAAATTGATTAAGGGACCGAGGGTCTCTTAAGTTGTAAGGATTCCTAAACACAAGGGATGGGTTGTCCCTGTGTGGTTCAGAAGTTGTAAATGGATTTTTACAAAGATAGTGGAAATCTCAAGTGGGTTGCTTGAGTACTGGACGTAGGCACAGGTTGTGGCCGAACCAGTATAAAAATGTGTTTGCATTCTCTCTTCCCTTATCTCATTTATGTTATTGCAATCAATTTTGCCTTGCATGTTTAAAGAACATTATTAAATTGATTGTTGTTGCTTCTTCTGCATTCTAAGTCTATCTCTCTTAAGTTATTGAGGCCACAAGGTCCAACAATGAGAAGGAGATATCATGGAGTGGATTTGAAAAAAACAATCCATAAAAAGTGAAAAGAAAAGGGATTCAAATTAATTTTTGGAGATTAAAAAATTAATATAATTTTTTTAAAACATTTAACAATTGTTGAATTTTTTTAAAAAAATATTTTTAATGATTTTAATATATTTTTTATTCACACACAGGTAAGGGAGGGAGATTTGGACTTAACTCTATAATTCGTACTGTTACCTTTGATATGTAAAATATTTCTAAGTTATGGAATTTATATACAGTTTCACTGAATTGTCTCGAGATAAACAAAAGAGTGCATTCAAAAGTGATCGATATATGAAACAAAATTTGAGAAGTTGAATGCACCATTGAAGGAATTTATTTTGATAGAGATTGATTTTTTCAATGACTTTATTGAAGCACGTGTGTGTTAGAGATGCATTTTGATAGAGTGCATTCAGTGCATAACTTTTTGTTTTAATCAATTACAATCTATTTGTAATCTTTTTGTTTTAATCAATTACATCTTCAGAGGACTACACGTCCTCGCCTTCAGAGGACTACACGTCCTAGCCTTCAGAGGGCTACACGCCCTCACCTTCAGAGGACTACACATCCTCTCCTTCAGAGGGCTACATGCCCTCACCTTCAGAGGGCTGCACGCCCTCACCTTCAGAGGACTACACGTCCTCGCCATCAGATGGCTGCACGCCCTCACCTTCAGAGGACTACATGTCCTCGCCTTTAGAGGACTGGACGTCCTCACCTTCAGAGGGCTACACACCCTCACCTTCAGAGGACTATATGTCCTCACCTTCAGAGGACTATACATCCTCCCCTTGAGAGGACTATACATCCTCCCCTTGAGAGGACTACACGTCCTCCCTTTCAGAGGGCTACACGCCCTCACCTTCAGAAGGTTATACACCCTCGCCTTCAGAGGACTACACATCCTCACCTTCAGAGGGCTACAAGCCCTCATCTTCAGAGGACTATACGTCCTCACCTTCAGAGGGGTACACGCCCTCGCCTTTAGAGGACTACATGTCCTCGCCTTCAGAGGGCTGCACGACCTCACCTTCAGACGGCTACACGTCTTCGCCTTTAGAGGGCTGCATGCCCTCGCCTTCAGAGGACTACAGGTCCTCGCCTTCAGAGGACTATAGGTCCTCGCCTACAGAGGACTACAGGTCCTCGCCTTCAGAGGACAGCATGTCCTTACCTTTAGAGGGCTACACGCACTCACCTTCAGAGGACTACACGTCCTCACCTTTAGAGGGTTACACGCTCTCACCTTTAGAGGACTACAGGTCCTCACCTTCAGAGGACTACACGTCCTCACCTTCAGAGGACTACACATCCTCGCCTTCAGAGGACTACACGTCCTCGCCTTCAGAGGACTACACGTCCTCACCTTTAGAGGGCTACACTACGTCACTTTTAGAGGACTACACGTCCTCGCCTTCAGAGGGCTGCACGCCCTAACCTTCAGAGGGCTACATGCCCTCACCTTCGAAGGGCAACATGCCCTCACCTTTAGAGGACTACACGTCCTCGCCTTCAGAGGGCTGCACGCCCTAGCCTTCAGAGGACTACAGGTCCTCGCCTTCAGAGGACTACAGGTCCTCGCCTTCAGAGGACAGCAAGTCCTCACCTTTAGAGGGCTACACGCACTCACCTTCAGAGGACTACACATCCTCACCTTCAGAGGGCTACACGCCCTCACCTTTAGAGGACTACAGGTCCTCGCCTTCAGAGGACTACACATCCTCGCCTTTAGAGGACTGCACGTCCTCACCTTCAGAGGACTACAGGTCCTCGCCTTCAGAGGACTACAGGTCCTCACCTTTAGAGGGCTACATGCCCTCACCTTCAGAGGACTACAGGTCCTCACCTTCAAAGGACTACACGTCCTCACCTTCAGAGGGTTACATGCCCTCACCTTTAGAGGACTACAGGTCCTCGCCTTCAGAGGACTACACGTCCTCACATTCAGAGGACTACAGGTCCTCGCCTTCAGAGGACTACAGGTTCTCACCTTTAGAGGGCTACACGCCCTCACCTTCAGAGGACTATAGGTCCTCACCTTCAAAGGACTACACGCCCTCACCTTCAAAGGGCTACACGCCCTCACCTTTAGAGGACTACAGGTCTTCGCCTTCAGAGGACTACACATCCTCGCCTTCATAGGATTACAGGTCCTCGCCTTCAGAGGATTACACGCCCTCGCCTTTAGAGGACTACACGTCCTCACCTTCAGAGGACTACACGCCCTCGCCTTTAGAAGGCTGCACGTCCTCACCTTTAGAGGGCTACACGCCCTCGCCATCAGGGGACTACATATCTTCACCATCAGAGGACTACACATCCTCGCCTTTAGAGGGCTGCACGCCCTCGTCTTCAAAGGGCTGCACGCCCTCACCTTTAGAGGACTACACGTCCTCTCCTTCAAAGGGTTACACGCCCTTGCCTTCAGGGGGCTACACGTCCTCACCTTCAGGGGACTACACGTCCTCCCCTTTAGAGGGCTACATGCCCTCGCCTTCGTAGGGCTACACACCCTCACCTTCGATGGACTACACCTCCTCGCCTTCAGAGGGCTACACGCCCTCGCCTTCAGAGGACTACACCTCCTCGCCTTCAGAGGCTGCACCTCCTCGCCTTCATGGGGCTCCACATCCGCACCTTAAGAGAATTTAAGTTCGTCTACCTTTAATCCTTAACCGAGACTTGCGCTCCTGGTTAAGGGGCTAGTAGTTTCATTTTATCAGTCCCTTGGTCACCTCCCGGATCTCAGAGGAGGGCCAACTGTGCGAGCAATACAAGAGGGAGGCTATCATGCAGCCACTATGCATACCAGGGCAAGATTTCACCCAGCCACTGCAAGGAGATGAGTGCAGATCATGCGCACCAACATGACCACTCTTACACAGATATGGATGACGTTGCTACTTAGCAACATTCCGCCCGGTGACCACAATGCTGATCTCCCCCTGCGAAAGTATTAGTTGGTTTGTGCCATCGTGACATAGGTAAGTATACACATTGCTCAACTGATTTCTGATGTCATCTATTATTTGCATGGATCATGCCCACAAAACACCAAGTCGACCCGGAGAAGTCCAACAGGGCCCTAGGGTTTCCAGCTCTGGTTATGGGCCTGTGTCTGTTTTACCGGGTACCTGTTCCCCCGAGCAAGGTCATGCCATTGTGACATAGGTAAGTATGCACGTGGTTCAACTAATTTCTGATGCCATCCACTATTTCTAGGGATCGCGCCCACAAGACACCCAGTGGACCCAGAGGAGTCCAACAAGGCCCTAGGGTTTCCAGCTCTGATTATGAGCCTTAGTCAATTCTACGGAGAGCCCATCGCCCCCAACAAGGTCATCAGGCCCCGCCCCCTATTAACCAGGCTTTCATCAAGAAGTACTGCGACCCCATACAGGCGCAGGGCGAGGCATCACAGTAACGGGCAATAGGCGCACCGCCACCACCTCTAGAGTTCACCTCAGCTCATCCACAAAAAGGTTAGAGCGTTGCATATGACATATGGCTGACCAATAGGCGACCAAGTCCAAAGCCAAAGGTAAGCAAAAGTACTAGGTCCGTGATTGACAAGTCATCACGCGTCCAGCTTAAGACGTTAAAGAAGCGCTACTAGGAGGCAACCTAGAATTGACTGCGAAGAAGCTCCCCGTGAAAAGGTCCAGGTAGGGAACCATTGAAGAGGATTCTAGTGTGGCCCCACAAGTCGACACAGGCTTTGACAAACACCAATTCCAGAGCGTGGAACATCAATAGCATTTCGAGGCCATCAAAGGATGGTCATTCCTTAGGCAAAGACAGGGGCAGCTAAGGGATGATGAATTTCCGCACTTCCATGGAGGAGGCGGAGCCATACAACCGTGATCGCCAAACTTGCGATTTATCCTTCATTACTGCTTTCAGTTATTTTATTATTCTGTTATTTCCCTTGTGATCTGACATTATCTGCTTCCAATTATTATGTCCATTGTGATTTAACTGCACATGCAGTTATCTGTCGCATTGTGAGTAATTTACCGCTTTTGGCATATGGTCGTACTTACTTTACGATGATTTGTCTGAAACGCAAACAAAAAATGTGTAGGTCTTGTGCACTTTTGTTCACACGCCTTTTTCGAAAAGAAGATGTGATCTCGGGCATCAACCGTGTCTAGGTTACAAGCTGTTAAAAAAAACAAACAAGAACAAAAAAATATATCTTTCGGCTGAAAAGCCAGCACGCTTTTGAAAAGAAATAACTTCCAGCTTTTCTTTGAAAAAAGATTCACCGATCAAAACAAAGGGTTTTTTTTAAAAAAAAATGTGCATGCACCTGAAGGGTGAATGCTGTGAAAATTTTCTCGAACACCCAAAATAGACTCGGATGAATGCATGAATTGATAAAGGAGCATATTTTGGAAATACTAGGTTTACTTAAAATAGGAAAAATAAATCCTGATCCCTAGTGTCACATGACCATAAAAACTTGACGCTTAAGTGTCCACATGGGTACATGCATGACAAGTTTTGCATAAAATTTCCAAATCATCATTGTTGCATGTGTGTCATGGAAATAATGTGGGACATCCCCTTTATCCCTGAACCGCTGGCCAAACCAACACCCTAACATATATCATGTCCAGCCATTCTACAAGCCTTGAGCCAAAATCCCGACTCACCATAAACCTTGACCCAGGGTGAGAATGTCCATCCTTGCCCTCAGAAGGAGAGAAAGGAAAGAAAAAGAAAGTTCCCGATCAAAGATCGGAAGAAAGCAAAAGAAGAAAATTCCCAATCAAATATTGGGGGAAAGCAAAAAAGAAAGAAAATTCCCGATCAAAGATCGAAAGAAAACAAAAGAAATATACAGAAAGGTCCTTGGACCCGACAATATCTAAACAATACAGAATTGTCACCCCCAAACAAGAAAAGAAAGGAAACCACGACTTAAGGTGATCCTCTCTCTTTGATCGCCAACCAAAATCCTGTGCGCTAGCGACTTTCTCACCCTACACTAAACAAAAACAGAAAAGGAAAAGACCCACACACTCAGAGCCAAATTCCCCACCAAAAAACACCATTCCTGAAAAGTCCTATTGATCCATGATCACGCATGTAATCTTTGATTTGATAGGAAATGATTTGCAAAATCAAGTCATGACATATCTATTGTTCGGAATTAGGATAAAACACTTACCTGTATTAGATTGATACACTTCGAGTGATTTTCTTTTATTTTGTTGGACCCAATGTTTCCTCTAAATGGTCATTTAGAAACGAAACGCTAACATCCAAAATCTCATTTATGGTTATGAGAAAATTTCATCAGCATACTCTCCTTCCCCAATAGACACATTGTTTTTCATAAAAAAAATCTTATGTTGCTCTGATTAGTTGGAGGTTTTGTTTCTTTACTAAAGCATGTTCGCATTTTAGTGAAGGAACATCAAGACTATTTTAGTCTCGCTTTTGAAAGAACTATGTAGGTCTGAGTTCCTCATCACAAATGGAGGATACGTAGGAGCAAGAGCCTCGCTTTTGTCGACCACCCCACCTTTTGCTATCATGACCCAAGAGTCCGGTAGCATGCAGAGACACCTTCCGGTTATCCGTACCTCGTCATTCAGAGACCCCAAGTTTGATTGACAAGCAGAGGCCAATGTGGTCATTTGCACCCTTTCCGAAAATGTCAGCATCTCCCGGTAGAGACTATTTTTTAGTCTCGCACAAAAGAAATAACTACGTAGGTCTGAGTTCCTCATCACAAATTGAGGATACGTAGGAGCAAAAGCCTCGCTTTTGTTGACCGCCCCACCTTTTGTTATCGTGACCCGTGAAGTCAGATGACGTGCGGAGATACACAAGTGATTGTCTGCACAAATGATTTCTGTTGATCCTAACCCGTGAAGTTAGGTGGCAGGCGGAGATACCCAAGTGGTTATCCGTATAAACACATTTTCGCTATCCGTCTGACTAAGAGTCCGGTAGCATGCAGAGACTAACATCGTCTTCTGCACCCTTTGTCAATCGGGGCCAACGAACCTGTTGACACGCGGAGATTTACATCGTCTTCCGCACTTTCTATCATCCTGACTCGTGAAGTCAGGTGACGTATGAAGATACCCAAGCGATTATCCTTACAAACGGTTTCTGTCATCCTGACCCGTGAAGTTAGGTGACGTACGGAGATACCCAAGCGATTATCCATACAAACGGTTTCCTTCATCCTGACCCATGAAGTCAGGTGACGTGCGGAGATACACAAGTGATTATCCGCACAAACGATTTTTGTTGATCCTAACCCGTGAAGTTAGGTGGCAGGCGGAGATACCTAAGTGGTTATCCGTATAAACACACTTTCACTATCCGTTAGACTAAGAGTCCGGTAGCATGCAGAGACTAACATCGTCTTCTGCCCCCTTTGTCAATCGGGGCCAACGAACCCGTTGACACGCGGAGATTTACGTCGTCTTCCGCGTTTTCTGTCATCCTGACCCGTGAAGTCAGGTGACGTACGAAAACACCCAAGCGGTTATCCGTACAAACGGTTTTTGTCATCCTGACCTGTGAAGTCAGGTGACGTACGGAAATACCTAAGCGGTTATCCGTACAAACGGTTTCTGTCATCCTGACCCGTGAAATCAGGTGACGTGTGGAGATACCCAAGCGGTTATTCGTACAAACGGTTTCTATCATCCTGACCCATGAAGTCAGGTGACATGCGGGGGTACCGTATGGTTATCCGCACCTTTCGTCAACAGGGGCAAATGAGCCCATTGACACGCAGAGACTAACATCGTCTTTTGCATCTTTTGTGATCCTGACCCATGGAGTCAGGTGACATGCGGGGGTACCGTATGGTTACCCACACCTTTCGTCAACCAGGGGCAAACGAGCCCGTTGACGCGCAGAGACTAACATCATCTTCTGCACCTTTTGTCATCCTGACCCATGGAGTCAGGTGACATGCGGGGGTACCGTATGGTTATCTGCACCTTTCGTCAACCAGAGGCAAACAAGCCCGTTGACGTGCAGAGACTAACATCGTCTTCTGCACCTTTTGGCCATCCAGGGACAGCGAGTCGGGTGGCATGCGGGGGTACCTTATGGTCATCCGCACCTTTTGTCAACCGAGGCGAACGAATTCGACGGTATCAGGATGATGTTGGTCGTCTGATTCTGATTATTTTCAAAATTTTTGCAGGTTTTTACTCTAGTCATCCGGAGACATGCAAGCTCGACGACGCACAAGATTCTTCTCTGCTGGGTGGGGGAGATCAAGTTCGACAACGTGGGGAAGTGTCGTGGTTGTCCCACTTTATCACTTTCAAGACATTAAAGTTTTGTTGACGCTTTTGATGCCTTTTCTTTCTTTCTGAATGACAAGTTCCGCTGGTCGAGATATTAACCGGCCGAATGATGTTCCGCTCGAACGAAATTAAAGTCTTATCTTTATTTCGCTTTTATCTCCAATAAAAGATAAGTAAATATGGGCAACTGTCATACCCTAATTTCGTCCGGGGACCATTATTTGGTGGCATGCAACCTTCGGTTGACCACCTCGAGGTACTTAACACCCATCGTTAGGTAATCCGTGAAGTTCTGCAACGTTCCGGAAGTCGAAAGGAAGCATTAGTTCACAATTCGTAAAGTTCCACAACATTCCAGAAATCCAAAAGGGCATTGTTGCATAATCCGTAAAGTCCCACAACATTCCGGAAGGAAAAAGAGGCATCATTGCGTAATCTGTAAAGTTTCTCAACGTTTCGAAAAGAAACCAGTAAAAAAACACAAAATAGGGGTGTACTTAGTAAAATTGGGGGTGCAAATAGCAATTGTCAAATCTGGGCCCTTCTAGAGGATTCTGGGCATTTCCTTGCTTAAGGTGGAAGCAACCTAGCTCGCTTGGGCGAGCTGGGTGGCAACCACCTCCCATGTTTTGTTAAAAAATGGCTTTCGGGGCTTCCGTAATGCTTCCGTAAAATTTCCGAAAACCTTGGGTAAGCATATTTCACTTGATATTGCTGAAATGGAAGAGGAAAAAGAAGAAAATCATGTCCTATATGCTTTCGTAAGGCTTCCGTAACTTTTCCGTAAATTACGAAAGAGGTGGTGAACTTGTCAAGATGGGGGTGCAAATAGCAATTTTCAAATTTTCAAATTTGGGCCTTCCTGAACATTTTTGAGCCCGGGTTTCTTAAGGAGGAAGCAACCCAACTCGCCTGGCCGAGCTGGGCAACAACCTCCTCCCCTCTTTTCCTATAAATTGGCGAAGGGAGGTTTTTCCAAATATCCCTAACCCCCTTGACTATGCATTCAGCTGTTTTGGGTGAAAAAAATATTTTCCGTGAAGAAAATCCAAGTCGAGATGCTTCCGTAACGCTTCCGAGACATTTCCGTGAGCAAATCCGTGAAGGTTTTCCATCGTTCTTCACCGTTCTTCGTTCTTCAACGGGTAAGTTTTCGAATCCGAGACTTTCAATTCATTTCTTGTTTTTTTTTTAGCTTTCATCTTCATTTCGTTCATTTTTGGTTTTCTTTTCTCTCGTTTTTAACGAGCTTTAACCAATTGTTTAAGCCGTTATCTCGCCTAATAAATGATAAAATGAATTTCAACCGATCATTTGCGTTGTAATCTCATTTAATCACTGTTAAAACAAAATCTAATCGATCGTTCACACTGTAACCACGGTTAAACCAAAAAAGAGCAAAATAATAATAAAATAATCAAAATATCTTGAAAAAATAATAATAAAATAATCAAAATATCTTTGAATAAAATAATCAAAAAAATCAATCGGACGTTTTTCTTTGGAAGTTTCCTTGGATCAATTGACTAATAACCAAAGTGAAACTAAGGCTAAAATCAACTCATAAATCAAGCTTTGTCCGCAAAAATCACTAAAAACCATTTTAAAGTCCAACGCCTTAAACGGTCCTCTTTGCTTTTATCGGTTAACATGGACCCTTCAAAAGCATGAAATCAACATGTAACTTTACCGCTTTTGCAAGAACTACGTAGGTTTGATTTGCTCATCGCAATTGAGGATACGAAGGAGCAAAAGCCCCGCTTTTGTCGACCACCCCAAGAGATCGTTAATGGTCCAACGCCTTAACATTTCTCTCCTTTCCAAAAATCAAAAGATCGTTTAATGGTCCAATGCCTTAAACGACTTTTGTTTGGTCAAAATATATCTTGCAAAGAACTACGTAGGTCTGATTTCCTCATCGCAATTGAGGATACGTAGGAGCGAGGGAAACACCCTTGTCGACCATAAAAAGATAAAAAATACAAAAAACATAAAAAAGCATAAAAACACAAAAAGACATAAAAAAGGGAAAATAAAACATTTTGAAGTCATATTTGCACACTTGATTAAAGGTTGTCGTCCCTTGTGACGGACGCGTGGGGTGCTAATGCTAATATCTTCCCCGTGCGTAAAAGCAACTCCCGAACCTTTCACGATTAAAGTTCGTAGACAACACCTTTCTGGTTTTTCCGACGTTTTCCTCGAATAAACGTTGGTGGCGACTCCGTGCATTTTCCTCCCACGGAAGATGCACCCGCGAGCCCCGCGAGCCCTCCCGCCGAAGGGTAGGTTGCGACAACCCCCCTCATGGTTTGGTGAGTCCCATCATCTTTTTCAATTGATATCAAAGCTACATGTTGAAAGTTCCTCAAGATCACTTTTTTTTCTTTCAAAAATGACCTCTAAAAGAATCACTTTCAAAGAGGGTGCTTCTCTCAATCGACCACTATTGTTTGAGGGAAAACATTTTTAGTTTTGGAAAAAGTGAATGAAAATCTTTATTCAATCAATTGTTTTTGGTGCATGGAATGCTATTGTTAAAAGACCATTTATACCGACTAAAGAAGTCATTGGTGAATTGGTTCCTAAAGATTGGGATGAGATGAAAGATGACGAGTAAAGAATAGTTCAAGATGATAAAAAAGCTAAAAAAAATTTAACTTTTGGATTATCTTCTAATGAATTTTTTCATACTGGAAGGTGTGAAAGAGCAAAGGAAATATGGAAAATGCTTGAAGCCACTCAAGAATGCACTGCGGATGTAAGAAGAGCAAGAAATCATACTCTAGTATCCGAATATGAATCTTTCCGAATGAAGAATGATGAAAACCATTTTAGAACTTCAAACAAGATTCACCTATATAGTGAATCACTTGCTTGGTCTCAGAAAAACGTTTGAAGATGATGAGCTAAACATCAAGATCCTCAACTATCTTAAAAGAACTTGGAAACTAAAAATCACTACAATCAAGGAATCCAAGGACTTGCCATCAATGTCAATGGAAGCTCTCTTCAAAAAATTGCTTGCATGTGAACATGAGTTGATTCAACATTCTCATGCAGAAGATACAAAAAAGAAAAAGAAAAGGATTCCACTCAAAGTTAGTTCCTCAAAAGATCACAAAGAAAGATCTAGTGATGATGAAGATGCCGAGAATTTGAACTTGATGGTGAAGAAGTTTGGGAAATTCATCAAAAGATCCAAAGAAAGAAATTTCTCTAAACCTTCAAAGAAGGTGGAACACAACAAAAACTCCTTCACATGTTTTAAATGCAAGAAGCAAGGTCATATCAAATTAGATTGTACTATCTACCTTAGAAAACAACTAGTTGAAAAGAAAGGAAAGAAAGATAGAAAACCGAAAAAGGCCTACATAGCTTAGGAAAACAATGTACCAACATCCCCTGATTCTTTTAGTGAAGAAGAAGTTGCAAATGTGAGCTTAATGGCTGATTCAAAGGATGACTCCTCAACCATGGAAGAAACTAAGGTAAATTTTGAATTTAAGGAAGTTTTGGAAGCCTTTATTCGAATGCATGAGGAAGTGCTGATAACTACGAAATTTAAGTTAATTTGATAATTAATTTTGGCCATGAATGATTGAAATTTCTTCACTTTACTGTTGTTTTCATTGAAATAATGAAGAAAGTAATATCTTCACAGTTTTTGATTGGCAGAATTCAAAAGAAGAATATTTCAAGCGCTTTAAAGGGAAATTGATGCAAAAACCGGAAGAAAAAGCCTTAAATAAAAGTTGGAAGAAGTGGACAGCTCGCTAAGCACGCAATCTAGGCGTAGCGCACACCCGAGCTTAGCAAGCAACCTAAAGCTTAACGTGAAGAAAGCCCAAAAAGAAGCCGAAAGGCATTCTTAGCATGAAAGCCCGCACTAAGGGCGAAGTCAACATGAAAACTAAGCTACCTATAGCCTATATAAGAAGGAGGAAACAGAAGGGAAAGACACATCGAATCTCAGAGTTATCCAAAGTCTGTGCCTATCCCTTAGGGGAAACCCTCCTTCTTTTGTCATTCTTCCCTTTCTTTCTTTTAGTCATTCAGCCCCTTCTTCCATCCACATTATCCCCTGAAGTGTAAAGCCTATCATGGTCATGAGAGGCTAAACACCCATTATTGGGAGCCTGGCAGGCCAACACCTTTGTAATGTAACTTTTCTTATTATCTATTAAATGAAATTTCTATTTCTATTGCTTCTTTTCTGCTCTTCATCTTTATTGTATGGTCTGATCATCCATGCATTATTTTTAGGGATTATACATTGGGAAATGGTAACTTCTAAATAACTGGGAAAGAGCATTTAAGCAATTCATTGCTAGGGATAGAGTGACTTTGTTTTGCCTCTGCATACATTTCCATGCTTAATGTGATTTATTATTCAATCTTTTCAAAGCGATTTGGGAGAAAGAATAGATAAATCAGGGTTGAGTGTCTTAATAGATATGGGTGGAAATTAGGAAAGCATTTAATAGAGAAGGTAGTTAGGCATGCTAGGCCCCATCATATTTAAATTCTGAAATTATCTTTTGCATTTAATTTTGATTATTTTATTGCTCTTGCTCTTGCATTTTTAATTTCAAATTCTTTCTTTCTTCTTATCTCTATTATAATTCCTTATCTCTTGCTTGTAAATTGGGTATTCATTAATGCAAGTACAAACAAAGTCCATGTGGATTCGACACTCGAACTTCTGTTTTAAACTTTACTACTTGTGAAAATTGGTACACTTGTCAACAAGTTTTGGCGTTGTTGCCGGGGACTTTGGTTTCCGTACATGGTTATTACAAACCCCAATTTGTGGGCAATCATTCTTGATTCTTTTATTCTTTATTTAATTTTTGTTTTATTTCTTTTACCTTGATAACCTGCATGATAGTGTTTCTTTTTCTTGTATGCGAGGTACATCTGCAGGGGAAAACCTTATTCCCTTGAACCTAGAGATCGAAGCAACTTGCAGAAGGAACAATGCTGCAAGAAGAAGAAATAGCAACAAGAGGAGTAGATCAATCAAGGAGAGAGAGGATCCGCATCTGAATTATCTTCTCCCTCTCCTGTAACCAGTCCATATCCTTTCTTTGGAGAATGCAACATGGCAGAAGATCGTCCATAAAGGATGACGCTAGAGGACTACTCTAGCTCTGCTACACCTCAGTACTTCACCATCATAGCTAGACCAAACGTTCAAATGGCCAACATCACATATCCATATTCCCTTATCTAGTTGATCCAAGGGAATCTATTCCATGGTCTGCCAAGTGAAGATATGTACGTGCACCTTGCCACATACATCGAGATCTGTAACACGGTGAAGATAGAGTAAGTTCCAGAATATGTCATCCGCCTCAACCTATTCTCTTTCTCCTTGGTAGGTAAGGCAAAGAGATGGCTTCACTCATTCAAGGGGAACAGCCTGCGAACATGGCTTCACTCATTGAAGAAGTACTTTCTAGAGTCCAAGACCACTGAGGGAAAGGTGGAAATCTCATCCTTCAACCAACTCCCTGATGAATCACTGAGTGAAGCACTTGATCGCTTCCATGGGTTACTCCGGAAGACTCCTACACATGGGTTCAACGAGCCAGTCCAGCTCAACATCTTCATTGATGTCTTGCAACCCCATTACAAGCAGCTCCTTGATGCCTCCGCTAGTGGGAAGATTAAACTAAAGACTCCAAAAGAAGCCATGGAGTTGATAGAGAATATGGCAGTTAGTGATCACGCCATCCTCCGTGATCGAGCCTACACACCCACAAATAAGAGTCTTCTAGAGCTCACTTCTCAAGATGCTATGTTGGCTTAAAATGAGCTCCTGGCCAAGACCTTAGAGAACCTCACAACAACTTTGAGTAATCTCCCTCAATAGCTGCATGTAGTGCAACCTCCTCCATCTTCAGTCATGCATATTAGGGGATGCAACATCTGTGGTGGTGCCCATGAGTCAGGCTCATGCATGGTCCAAGATGATGAAGTTAAAAAATTCAATTACATGAGTAGTCAAAATTATCATGGATTCCATCAAGAAGGATCACTAGGATTCCATCAGAGAGGAAATTTCTCTCAGGGACATGGTTGGAGATCCCATCTAGGGAATAATGTCAACCAAGGAGGTTTATTCCATCAGCCTCCCAACCCAGAGCCCAACCTATATGAGAAAACCACTAAGCTGGAAGAAACGCTAGTGTAGTTCATGCAAGCCACCTTGTCACTCCAAAAGAGCACTGAGTCAGCAATAAGGAATCTAGAGATGCAGATAGACCAATTAGCTATGCAAATGGCTGAAAACCCACTAGAACCTTTATGGCCAATACTGAGAACAATACCAAGGAGGAGTGCAAGGTAATTTTCACTAGGAGGGAAAGTTCTGAGAAGGAAAAGAGAATTGAGGAGGATGTGAGTGATGAAGAAGGAGAAAAGAAAAAGAGAGAAGAAGGAGAAAAGGAAAAAAAATGAGAGTAAAGAGAATAGTGATGAGGTCTCAACCACTAAGACCAAGACCAAGAGCCAGTTAGCTTGGAAGGCTAGAAAGGAGGTACCCTCAGTCCCAGTGAAGAAAGTTCCATATCCCTTGGTGCCATCCAAGAATGACAAGGAGTGATACTTTGCTCATTTTCTTGACATATTTAATAAGCTGGAGATCACCATTCCCTTTAGAGAGGCTTTACAGTAGATGCCTTTATATACGAAATTCTTGAAGGACTTCCTCACAAAGAAAGGGAAATATATCAACAATGAGAGCATAGTGGTAGAGGGAAATTGCAGTGGAGTGATCCAGAGGAAGCTACCACACAAGCTCAAATATCCAGGAAACATGACTATCCCATGCTCCATTGGGGATGTGTCTATAGGGAAGGATCTCATGGACTTAGGAGCAAGCATCAACTTGATGCCCTGGTCTATGTGCCAAAGAATTAGAAATATGAAAGATAGCTCCTACAAGGATGACACTCCAACTAGTAGACCGTTCCATCACAAAACCATTCGAGGTAGTTGAAGACGTCTTGGTTAAAGTCCACCAACTCACTTTTCTGGTGGACTTTGTAATCATGGACACTGAAGAAGATGCTGAGATCCCCTTGATTTCGGGTCGCCCGTTGATGCTGACAGCAAAATGTGTTATGGACATGGGGAATGACAACTTAGAGATGAGTGTGGAAGACTAAAAAGCCACCTTCAACTTGTTTGAGGTGATTGAGCATCCTAGTAATAGCAAGACTTGTTTTAAGGTGGAGGAAATTGAGCAAAAAGCTAACCTTGTTGGGGGGCACCTGAATTCTGTATTTCTAAAAGAAGATAAAGCCAAGCCAGTTGTGAATCTTGTCGTCTCCTCTAGTGTCTTCCTGGGGCCAAAACAAGTCAGGACCCAAGCCACTCCAAGCATTCCACTAGCTCATCCACCAGCGGTCCCTCCTCTAGATGTCTTTCCTCCACCTGTCGGCTAGATTTTTATGCCTTTATCTCAGCTAGAGCAGCTTCTCCCTATGCTGCATAGCCTCTACCACAACCAATACCTATTGATGCAAAGCCTCCACCATCTCTCCCTCCAGCAGCTGGTGATGACACCAGATGCATTCCTAGCCCAGGTTCCTTGGCCAAGAGTCAAACTTCCTTCTATTAGGGGGGGTGACACCTCTAGTGTTGCTGATGATGATGCCACAGATGGTGAAGCTAATGATGATTATATTCAGACATCAGTGATGCTTATAGAGCTTGGGATCCAGGGCCCACACAGGATTGAGGCCTATTTTGACCAAGAATTTTTTCTTTTCTTTATTTTTTATTTTTATTTATTTTAATTATAGCAGTTTAATTCTAGTAGTTTAATTTCAGTCATTGAATAAAAAATTGCATGATAGAGACATAGGAAATTAGTAGTGGGTTGTGACTTGTTCTAGATAAATTGATGCATGAGATATTGAGTACTGATGAGATAATTGTGAAAGTTCTGATTCTTATGAGAAGACATTATTGTGAAGTGATGAAGTATGAATCGAAAGCACAAGAATGAAGTGGTTAGCACGTCTAAACGAAAATCATGGTATGGTAAGCCGAGCACTTTATAAATGTCCGGTGAGATGTACGAACTTATAACTGTGAGAGAATGAATGTCCTTAATTTCCTGATTTTGCATGATTCTTAGACTGTTGAGTACATACATAAGGTGGAAATGATCAAGGCCTTTTTTTATTTTCTTAGCCATTGAGCCAAATAGCCAACTTGTTACTAGAATAAATCCCTTGCACCACGTTGAGCCTAATGTAATAAATTGTTTTTGAAAACTGAGCCAAATAAAATTAATGATAACCTTATCTTAGGTTGTAGGAGACCACGGGTCAAAACAAATTTACCCCTAATTTGGGGGAGGAGGATTTTTGGTTTTAGGTAAAAAAAAAATTCAAGAACAATACACACTTAGATGTAAATTGTGATAAGTTGCTACAGTACTAGTTTAAGTCAGTTAGTTAAAAAAAACCTTTTGTTTCAAATAAATAGCTGATAGCAACTAAGTGCCAAATAAAATTTGTGTGTTGTTAGGAATAGAAAACATAGAAGTTGGGTTATCAGGAAAATTTAGGTGTGTGCTCTCTTAGAACCTAACTTTGAATCCAAGGAAAAACCATGAGTTCCTTGTTAGCCTGACCACGTTACAAGCCTAAAAAGTCCTTAGTGATCCATAGTATGTGTGTATGATTACATTAACTAAGATGAAGCGCAAAGTTACAAATATTTTTTTCAATTGTTGGATTAAAAACACTCTTAGCCAAGACACTTGTGCGATGAGGGAAACACTAACCTTGTGAGGAATGAAGTGTGGTAAGTCTGCCTTGATCAAGACAAATGCAAGCTCAGAATCATTCATTGAAAGGTTTGAAAAGGTTTCGAAGTTATATCTGTTGGATCGAGTGGCCTCAGAATAATTAAGAAGGGGGGGGTTGAATTAATTATTCCTAAACCTTTACTAATTAAAAAATTACTCTTCTAAGGCTTTTACTAAATTGTTAAGAGAATGAGGAGTAGAAGAGAAACTTAACAGAAAGTAAAAGCGGAAATTAAATGCACAGCAGAAAGTAAAAGAGTAGGGAAGAATGAGACAAACACACAAGAGTTTTTATATTGGTTCGGCAACAATCTGTAGCTACATCCAGTCCCCAAGAGACCTGCGGTCCTTGAGATTTCTTTCAACCTTTAAAAATCCTTTTACAAGCAAAGATCCACAAGAGATGTACCCTCCCTTGTTCTCTTTGAACCTAGTGGATGTACCCTCCACTAGAACTGATCCACAAGAGACTACAGATACTGCTGTGCTTGATTACTCTGATAATGAAAGTTGCTGATCCCACTTGCATGACTGCTCGTACCTGCTCAGGAAGTGTCTAAGTATGTTTTAGACAAAATTTGCCAAAGGGGAAGATTGTTAGTGCTTAGCTTTACTGAGTTTTAAAAGATTGGCTAAAATTTTGTTAAAACATAAGCACTTAGACAATGAAGGAAAGCTGGAGTTGCTGCACATGATGTCTAACATTATGGGCTGCACAATGCACAAGGCAAGATAAAATGTCAAATGAAGAATTGAAGCTGCAGGATCCACGATGTCGGATACAATGTCCAGGACATCCTGCCCGAAAATACTGGACACATAAATCTGTTATATCTTTAACAGATTAATGTGCAGTCAGCAACAGATTAGGAGCTCTATCTTTAGGAACGAATTAAAAGATAATTAAAGATTGAATTACAAACTTGAATAGTTTCATTCAGGGATTAGAGATTGAAGATAAAAACTAAAAGATAAAACTTTATCTTTTAGATCTTTAAGTGCAGATTTTTCAGGAGAATGATAGAGCTTATCCAGCGCAAGTTGTTGCAGCCCAGATACGTACACTGCTATATAAACATGAAGGCTGCACGGGTTTTTAACCAAGTCCGGGATTGAAGAGTTATTTTGTGAGTTTTGGGACTTGAGTGTTTTGTGAGCCACCTTGATGTCACCCTAACATCAAGTGTTGGACCTGAGTGTGTAGAGTTGATCTCTATTGTTCAGAGAGCAATCTCTGGTGTATTTGATTTAATTGTAAACACGGGAGAGTGATTGAGAGGGAGTGAGAGGGGTTCTCATATCTAAGAGTGGCTCTTAGGTAGAGGTTGCACGGGTAGTGGTTAGGTGAGAAGGTTGTAAACAGTGGCTGTTAGATCTTCGAACTAACACTATTTTAGTGGATTTCCTCCCTGGCTTGGTAGCCCCCAGATGTAGGTGACGTTGCACCGAACTGGGTTAACAATTCTCTTGTGTTATTTACTTGTTTAATCTGTTCATACAGTCAAATATAATCTGCATGTTCTGAAGCGTGATGTCGTGACATCCGGTACGACATCTGGCCTCAGTATCAGAATTTCAGGGGATACAAAAGAATTCTCAGGCGATTAATCCTTTGAACACTTTGGTATTAGGGAAAGGGAAGAATCAAAAGAATTCTCAGACTATGTCGTCCACCCATTCTGGATGGAACCAACTATGAATACTGGAAAGCAAGGATGGTGGCCTTCCTCAAATCACTGGATAGCAGAACCTGGAAACAAAAAGAATTCAGGCAGTTAGTCCTTGGCGAATTCTTTTTGGCAAAGAGAGAAGAGATGAAAAGAATGAATAGCACAAGTTTTCAAGGTTTAGAAAACCAGAAAACTTTGGAAAGCTTTTGGCACAAAGAAGAAGAAGAAGTACAAAGAGATTCAGGGCTTGTAAAAGATTGATTGAATAAGTGTGTTCAAGATGATTGAAATGCAAAACAAAGCCTTGCTTTTATAGACTCTTCATGTCTGGCCAAGAGGACCATTAAGAAGAGTTATAACTTTTAGAAAAACTTAAAACCAATTTGAAAAAGTCGAAAACCTTTTGAAGTGTTACATCTTTTGATTTATTCAGAAATACTCACTGGTAATCGATTACCTAATCAGTGTAATCGATTACACAAGGCTTTTATGTGAAAGGATGTGACTCTTCACATTTGAATTTGAATTTCAACGTTCAAAGGCACTAGTAATCGATTACCAAAACATTGTAATCGATTACAGCTTTTTGAAATTAATTGGAACGTTGTAAATTCTATTTGAAAACTTTTTCAAATCCATTTTGCTACTAGTAATCGATTACAACAATCTAGTAATCGATTACCAGAAAGTAAAAACTCTTTGGTAAACATGTTTTGAGAAAAATCATGTGCTACTCAATTTTTGAGAAAAAATTTTCATACTTATCTTGATTAAGCCTTCTCTTGATTCTTGAATCTTGATCTTGATTCTTGGGATCTTGAACCTTGAATCTTGATTCTTGACTCTTTAATTTTCCTCTTGAGTCTTGAATTGTTCTTGATTCTATCTTTATCACTTGAGTTGTTCTTTGATTCTATCTTGATCACTTGAGTTGCTCTTTGATTGATCTTTGAGCTTTTTGTCATCACCTTTGTCATCATCTTTTGTTATCATCATTGTTATCATCAAAACATCTTTGAATGAATCTTGATTCACCATGAAGCTTAGCTTCTACAATATTATGTGTTGGTAAATTCAGAACTTGTCTTTTGCTTGAGGACAAACAAATATTTTAATTTGGGGGAATTGATAACTACGAAATTTGAGTTAATTTGATAATGAATTTTGGCCATGAATCATTGAAAATTCTTCACTTTACTGTTGTTTTCAATGAAATAATAAAGAAATTAATATCTTCACAGTTTTTTATTGGTAGAATTCAAAAGAACGATTCAAGTGCTTTAGAGGGAAATTGATGCAAAAATTGGAAGAAAAAGCCTTGAAGAAAAGTTGGAAGCTCGCTTAGGGTGCAATCTAGGCTTAACGCACACTCGAGCTTAGGGGGCAACCTCAGGCTTAGCACAAAGAAAGCCCAAAACGAAACCCAAAGGCGCGCTAAGCGCAAAGTCAGCGTGAAGAGTAAGCTACCTAGAGCTTATGTAAGGAGGAGGAAGCAGAAGGGAAAGACACAACGAGTCTCAGAGCTATCCAAAGCCTGAGCCTATCCTTTAGGGAAAACCTTCCTTCTTTAGTCATTCCTTCCCTTTCTTTCTTTTAGTCATCCATCCCCTTCTTCCATCCACATTAGCCCATAAAGTGTAAAGTCTCTCATGGCCATGAGAGGCTAAACCCCCATTGTTGGGAGCCTGGTAGGCCAGCACCCTTATAATCTAAGTGTTCTTATTATCTATTAAATTCAATTTCTATTTCTATTGGTTTTTTTATGCTCTTCACCGTTATTGTATGGTCTAATCATCCATGCATTAGTTTTAGGGATTATACATTGGGAAATTTTAATTTCTAAAGAATTGGGAAAGGGCATCTAGACAATTTATTGCTAGGGATAGTGATGCAATCCTACCCCCTAAGGGCATTGGATAGAAGACTCCAAGAAGATTGGGCCAGAGATGCAGGAGAAGGCCCTAGGCTTCTCATGAGCCTTAGGGTAGATTTTGGGCCCATGGGCTAAGTATGAGCCCACTTATCTTTGTACATATCAGATTAGGATTTCATTATATTTGGGACTTGTATTTAGGGCTTCATAGTGTAGGGATGGTATCCAAGTAATATAGGATTTTTCAGCCCTTGTATTTTAGGGCACCTAGACTAGTTTTTGTATTAGGGGTAGTTTTGTAATTTCACATGCATTAAGTGTACTATTTGATGTGTGTGTTGGGAGAGAAATTTAATTGAATTGAGAGAAGCGCAATCCAATTAAATTTTGGTCTAGCCTAAGGGGGAGGTGAGCATTTGCTTGCTACACCTGATTGTTACATCATATAGTCACACTTTGTGCATGTCCTTCATGCTTTACATGCCTCATGACACCTAAGCATACTTAGTGGAGAATCTTGGACTTCATCTTGGATTAGTGGGTTGAGCCATAGCTAAAATTCACTAATCATAATTATTGAAATTTTGACTCCAAATTTGGCTCCACAAATTAAATTCAAATTCAAGTGAAGTTTGAATGGAAATTCAAATTTCTCTCCAATTTTGTGTGACACTTAGGCTATAAATAGAGGTCTTGGGTGTGCATTTTTTTCAACTTTGATCATTTGAGAATTACACTTCAAAGTTCAGACCTCATTTGAGACATAAAATTCCGTGCTCCTTCTCTTCTTCTCCCTCCACTCATCTTCTCATATCATCAAGCTCTTATCCATGGCTTCCTATGGTGGTGAGCTTCATCTTGACTCATCTTCTCCTTGAAGTGGCATATACAATCATCTTTCTTCCTTCTCCTTTCCGCTGCCATTGAACTTCAAGAAGCAAGGGACTCCGTTGATGAAGTAGATCCAAGGCCTACAAGCTTCACATGGAGCTACATCAGATAGAGTGACTTTGTTTTTCCTCTGCATACATCTTCATTCTTAATGCGATTTACTATTCAATCTTTGTAAAAGGATTTAGGAGAGAGAATAGATAAATTAGGCTCTTCATCATGAGGGATCAGGTTTGAGTGTCTTAGTAGATGTGGGTGGATATTAGGAAAGCATTTAATAGAGAAAAACATTAATATTACATCAAAGGTAGTTAGGCATGCTATGCCCCATCATATTTAAATTTTGAAATTATCTTTTGCATTAAATCTTGTTTATTGTATTGCTCTTTCCTTTTTAATTTCAAATTCTTTCTTTCTTATTATCTCTATTGCAATTCCTTATCTCTTGCTTTCAAATTGAGTTAATAAGCGCAAAATCTTGTTGTTTCGAACAGCTGAGAAGCGATCTAAAATGGCATATCACTAAATTGGCTTCAACACAAAGTGAGTTTGATAAATTGAGGCAAGAAAATGAAAAACTTGTTTCAAGTTATAAAGCCACTGGTTGTGTTTGTGCTTCTACTTCTATCAATATGGATGATTACAAATCTATGCAAAATGACATTGAAAATTTCAAAAAGGATCACTATGAAGAATGTGTGAAGTTGCAAACTATGTTTTCCTATCTTAAAGAGTGATCTTACTTACTCATTATGCAAAGGCATGCTACCAATAAGAATGGTTTGGAGTATAACAAGCAAACTATCTTTTCTAAGAAAACCAAGTTTGCATCCTCTAAAAAGGTGAACCTAAACAAAGTCTCCAAAAAGAAAAACATAGTGCATCCTAAGCCTAAAGCAAAGACTTGTCATTATTCCATGAAAAAAGGGCACACATCCTATAAATGCTATATGTTAGGAGATTTAATGTTCCTAGAGGCAAGTGTGTTTGGATTCCCAAAGAATTAAATGTGGAAATTAACCCCATTGGACCTATCCTCAATTGGGTACCATCTCTCTCTAATTAATTTTGTCTTGTTGGTGTGCCTAAAAGTAAAAGACTCACTATGGTATTTGGATAGTGACTGCTCTAGGCACATGACTAGTGACAAGTCCAAACTTACTGACCTTGTGTTAAGGGAAGGTGGATATGTCATTTTTAGAGACAACAATAAGGGAAGGATTATGGGAGAAGGAAAAATTGGAAATTAGCACAATCGATTACGTAAGTGTGTTTTTGGTTTTTCTGTTATAAAGTTTTCTGTTGTAATCAATTACAACCTCATATTAATTGATTACATGATTTGATTTATGGTTTCTTTTGGTTTTATGTTCTATTTTAATCGATTAGTTTTCATTTTAATCAATTAAAAGGACCTCAATGGGTGTTTTTCTATCAAATTTAATCGATTACACTGCATTTTAATCAATTACTTATATCATATTTTGGTTTTTGGGTAAAATTAGGGCCAATTTAATCGATTACTAGGTTATTTTAATCGATTACTTGTGTGTATATTGAGTGTTGTAATCCATTACACTGCTTCATCTTCACCTCATCAACCACCCATTAACTTCCATTACTCTCACCACCCACCTCAGCCAATCAAAATGTTTCAATCTCTCTATAAAAGGAAACCTAAATCTAACCCACAAATCACACCAACGCCTTCTCTCAGAATCTTCTATCACCCTTTCTCTTAACCCAGACCTCTTCTTCTCTCCAACCATCTTCCTTCTCTTTGAAAATGGCGAGTAACCCATCAAGAGCTCAGAAAAGGTGAAATCCTCCAAAAGAAAGCAAGGTGAATGCTCCCAAGCTGCCGCAAATCACTTGGACACATGGTTCACGAACGAAGGAAAGAAGAATGACTACAAACTGATTTATACTGTAAAAAACATGAGGGATCCAAATCATTTGGATTTGGAATGGTTTTCTCAGCAAGGGTTCAACTTTCCCAATCTGCTAGAAGTTTAAGGGCTGACGAAGCGAGTGTAGATAAAAGGGACTTTTTATCCAGAACTAGTCAAGGTGCTCTACACATGTGCTCGTGTTGACCTTGACGGTAATCTTTCTCTTCTGTTAATAAGGTAGATATGGTCGTAGATGTTGTTGTGTGGAAGAAAGTTGTTGATCTGGACATAGGTAGAGTCCGCAAGTTTGATGAAACTACAAATGGCTAGGAAAAGATGCATACCTATAGGGGAATGCTTCTTGATCCTGGAAGGAGATTGAGAAATCACCTTGGAGTTTGTGGATTAACTATTGAGGACAGGATGTTGGTCTACCTTATCACCTACATTCTTGCACCAAGATTAAGCAATCATACTTAGGTAACATATGATGATCTGTAGATTGTTTATGGTCTAAAATCAGGAATTCAAATGAATTGGGTTCTGTTGATTGAAAACATTATGCTAAAATGTCGTCGCTTGGTAGATTATGAGTTTCCATATGTTGTGCTTGCCTCTAGATTCATTGACTATTTCAAAGTTGATGCCTCTAATGAGATTATGGATTTCACAAAAGCCTTTAGTGAGATAATTGAAAGGCATCTCAAGAAGCTTAGTATAAGGTATGTTGATCATAAATGGATAATGGTTGGAGAGCCTACTGTTGGAAACATTAAAGAAATGGAAGAAGATGATGAAGTTGAAGCTCAACATGAGCATGCACCTCAATGGAATCTTTTTGAGTCTCATGATTCAAAAGATGGATGGTATGCTTCACCTCCATCAAGAGCACTCAGTCGAAGTTCATAGCTCTTTAGAGAATATCACATGTAGGCCAAAAAATAGAGAAACTTGGCTTAGCCTTAGTGACCTCCCTAACCCGGATGAGGATGAGACTTAGTCATGTTTTAGTGCTTGTTTTTGCTGTTTGTTTGTCATTTTTGTTTTAGTTCTGTTTTTGTTCCTCTCATTAGTTGTTATGTTTTATCGTGATATTTGTTTTTTTAATGATGGTTGTAATGATTAAGGATATGAATGATATATCAACTACTATTTCCCTTGTTCACTCCTTACATTTGTTTGTTATTCCTCTATGTGTTTGTGACTTTTTGGCCTTGTTGTGCCAAAAGGGGGAGAAGTATTGAATTTATAGATACATTCTTACTCATTTCATTTGACCCCTTTATCATGATGATGATGATATGATTTGACACTTCTCTTGGCCATAGTGTTCAGTCATTTTTAGGTCTATCACAAGAGAAGTCTCTACTCTCAAGCCTCTCCAAATGCACTCAATGGAAATTCAAGTTTGGCATTATCAAAGCCAAAAGGAGGGAGATTGTTAGAGATAGGGGAGCAACATGAAGATCAAGCAATGAAGAGTTTTTGTCTTTCTACATGCACAACTCCTTATTGAAAGGCATTTGTATTGATTGTTGTTTTTTAGTCTTAATCTATTTATGTGTACATCATGCATTATCATGTAGAAGTAGGTAGATTGTTTCTAAGTTAAGAAACATCTTCAGTGCATTACTCTCTATTTTAATCGATTACCATCTATCTGTAATCGATCACACAAGTCTTTTGAGAAGCTCGCAGAGAGATATTAGTTTTGCTTTAATCGATTACCACGTATCTGTAATCGATTACATAGTTCTTTTCAGACCATATCTATTTTCTAGGGTAGAGGCTTTAATCGATTACGAAAGAATAGTAATCCATTGCATAGTTCTTGAAATTTTTCCCAAAAGTGATCAAGAACACTTTAATCGATTAAATCAAGAATCTAATCAATTACATTGTTCTTGAAAGCCATCAAGGTTTGGGAAAGAACACTTTAATCAATTAAAAAGAGAATCTAATCGATTACTTCTTCGAGATAATCAATTGCATTGCCCTTTTATCGATTACAGACGGTTATAATTGTTTTCTCTATATATAGTCACCTTCTACTCTCACTTTCAACAATAATTGAGAATGAGCTTTTATGACTCACAAACTTTAGTTTTCATTTCTTGAAGCTTTCAAAGGTTAAAGTGAGTTGTAAACATCATTTGAGATCAAGAGAGATCCATTCAATCAAGCATGTTAGTGCTTAGCTTTACTGAGTTTTAAAAGATTGGCTAAAATTTTGTTAAAACATAAGCACTTAGACAATGAAGGAAAGCTGGAGTTGCTGCACATGTTGTCTAACATTATGTCAAGGAATCAGATTGGGCTGCACAATGCACAAGGCAAGATAAAATGTCAAATGAAGAATTGAAGCTGCAGGATCCACGATGTCGGATACAATGTCCAGGACATCCTGCCCGAAAATACTGGACACATAAATCTGTTATATCTTTAACAGATTAATGTGCAGTTAGCAACAGATTAGGCGCTATAATCTTTAGGAACGAATTAAAAGATAATTAAAGTTTGAATTACAAACTTGAATAGTTTCGTTCAGGGATTAGAGATTGAAGATAAAAACTAAAAGATAAAACCTTATCTTTTAGATCTTTAAGTGCAGATTTTCAGGAGAATGATAGATCTTATCCAGCGCAAGTTGTTGCAGCCCAGATACGTACACTGCTATATAAACATGAAGGCTGCACGGGTTTTTCATCAAGTCAGAGATTGAAGAGTTATTTTGTGAGTTTTGTGACTTGAGTGTTTTTGTGAGCCACCTTGATGCTACCCTAACATCAAGTGTTGGACCTGAGTGTGTAGAGTTGATCTCTATTGTTCAGAGAGCAATCTCTGGTGTGTCTTTGATTTGTTTGTAAACACGGGTGAGTGATTGAGAGGGAGTGAGAGGGGTTCTCATATCTAAGAGTGGCTCTTAGGTAGAAGTTGCAT